>NC_091187.1:37840823-37860823 GCF_040958095.1 Procambarus clarkii | reverse complement strand
CTCCTTCCCATCCTCCTTACTCCTGCCCACCCTCCTTACTCCTGCCCATCCTCCTTACTCCTGCCCATCCTCCTTACTCCTGCCCATCCTCCTTACTCCTGCCCACCCTCCTTACTCCTGCCCACCCTCCTTACTCTCTGCCCATCCTCCTTACTCCTGCCCACCCTCCTTACTCCTTCCCACCCTCCTTACTCCTGCCCACCCTCCTTACTCCTGCCCATCCTCCTTACTCCTGCCATCCTCCTTACTCCTGCCCATCCTCCTTACTCCTGCCCACCCTCCTTACTCCTGCCCATCCTCCTTACTCCTGCCCATCCTCCTTACTCCTTGCCCATCCTCCTTACTCCTGCCCACCCTCCTTACTCCTGCCCATCCTCCTTACTCCTGCCCATCCTCCTTACTCCTTGCCCATCCTCCTTACTCCTGCCCATCCTCCTTACTCCTGCCCATCCTCCTTACTCCTGCCCACCCTCCTTACTCCTGCCCATCCTCCTTACTCCTGCCCATCCTCCTTACTTTTGCTCAAAGCACAATACCTAAAAAAAATTATTTAATTTTTCTAAACATTTACTATGTTTTGGTGGGAAAATTTTAGTCATAGAAACCTTAAATTTGTTTTTATTTTGCCTTAATAGGTAATACTGCTTCCAGTCTCTGCTCGGCTACCCAGGGACGATAGCAAACACAACACTTCTGCCCATTAATGATGGTAAGGACAATTTTATTCTTACTGTACTACAGTGTGTGTGTTTATCATGTTGATGTCAATAACCAGTGAATGTGAGTGTATTAATCAAGATATTTTCATTAACTAGTGTATTAAATGTTGGTGTTGTCATTTACCAGTGATGACGAGTGTATTAAACGGGCCTGGTGCATGGGGCACCAAAACTTCCTTATACACACTCAATTTGTTTTGTGCAATAATCCTCATGGCAAATGCTCTAATTGTTCCTTATAAATCAACATCACAACATGAACGAAAAAAGTAAACAAAAAAATCACAATATCATATTACTATAAATATTTTACAATGTCACCAATTGTTATTTTATTCATTATGGTCTCAGAATGGCTTACAACGTTCAATTGCTAGTGAGAAAATTATTGTTTTGGAGTATAGTTTACTGTAAAACATTTTTTGAATGGGGCCATCCAAATATGTGCCAAATTTATACGCAAAATATTTCTAGGATTCACTAGGAACCTTATCACTAAGAACTTTGCCACATAATATGTAAAAATATGGAGAAATCGGTCAGAAACTGAATTTTTTATTAAGTCTCAAATGATGAAAATGTTTTTTCACATTGAAAAAGGCATTTAAAGTTCTCGACAATGAATATAGTACTTCTCAATTTATGAACTATCTTTTTAGGTTATAATTAAGATTGCTTGGCATTTTGTACTCGAATATGTAAAAGTTGTAGGTCAATATGTGTTGAAATGAAGTCATGAAAAATTTCGCTCCCCTCCCCCCCCCCCAAAAAAAAAAATATAGGGATAATTGAAGAACAGACACTGGGCCCCTTAACCATCAAACCGCTAGGGGCCAAATGGAATGTCACACCCACAGGTGCAACAAAAAAATCCAAAAAATTCTTTCGTCTTATAGAAAGTGTTCATTTTTGTTTCCTGATCACGGAAAAAAATAACAAAAAAATCGTGTAGGTGGCATATTTTTAGCCGCAATAGGGTAGGGAAGTGTGGCAAAAAAGGGGCGTTGGCAGAGCCTTCGCCAGACGAGGTCTACTCCGCCCGAGCTGTCAGACGGCAGTTGCCACAAATATATTATTACCTAATTATTTCAATGTCTCTGATTGATTTTTTCTTAGTTTTTTTTGCAGTAATATTATTCCACACAGTGAATTGTGCATATTTATATAATAAAATGTGTGAACCATCGCTGTACTCAAAATTATGGTGTGCATATTAGTGATTCAATTATTATGCTCATATCAAACAATAAACAAATAGTTTTGCTGTTGTTACACTATATACACAGGTTATATATAAGTATCTGCATGTTTTGTTCACCATAACCAACTACTAAGTTGGTCTTGTGAGTCGAAAAGCAACGAGGAGTGACCGCCACACACCAGCGAGCCACTCGCTGCCACTCCCCTCCTTCAACAACACCTCACTCACCCTCATTCTCCTCCTCCCACAATACTGTTTTTGCATTTATTCACTATACACAGACGTTATATATAAGTATTTACATTTTTGTTCATAATAACTGTACATCTAAGCTTTTATGGTGAGTAAAGACACGAAGACGTAGCTACTCACACAGTCAGCTGATCGGCGGCCGCCCTCAAGGCCAGACGCACTAATATTTCTCCTCCAACAATATTGTTTGTGGTGTTATTACGCTATATACACACATTATATATAAGTATCTACCTATCCAAAATGGCGGCTCCCAACCTACTCCTCTTGCTGTTATCTCACACTATACACACGTTATATATAAGTATCTACATTTGTGTTCACCATGGCGAACCACTAAGCTGGTATGGTGAGTGCAGTCAATAAATGGTGGCCACACACAGTCAGAAGACTATGCCACAACCCTCCCTCCACAGCCTTACTCCTCCCTCCATGGAGCACAGCCCTAAATATCACCACAATCCTGCTATTATCAGAATCCTGGTCAGTTTTATCACAGTCAGGGGGCTTCAGTAATACTATCACTGCTAAATAATAGCAGTATCATTTATATTATGGTATTTGTAGGCGATGCTGTGGTCACAAGCTGAACAGCGGTGCTGTGAGCTCGTGCTGCGTGCGCCAGCCTTGGTGGCTTGCTCAATACTGATGCTCTCACACCCAAGAATGTTGGCCTGGATTTTTTTTCTAGGTGGCATCTGGCAACTATCGGTCGTGGCTGTACTATAGCTGCCCCTATCCCAGGCGGGGCGTTTAAATTATAGCGCTAGACAAGAAATCATATATAAATGATGTGCGCGGTTTCGGTTTTGTCACTGATATCATTTATATATGATATGCGCGGTTTGAGGGTTAACTGTCTAACAGTAGGTTAGACATATAAATAAATGAGATTGGGTGGATATAAATAGGAACGGCCTTATATGGGCCAAAAGGCCTTCTGCAGTTACTTTCATTCTTATGGTCTTATGATATAACGAAACATATATATATATATTATATATATATATATATATATAATATATATATATATATATATATATATATATTGCAATAACTTTATTACCCATTTATTAGTGATAAGGCTCTCATCTGGTCCTCATTCATGAATGCAAGCTAAATGGACAAAGAGAATAGTGTTTGAAGTCTGCAAATAAATCTGCCAAAAATAATCAAAGTCACAACTTTAGCCATGTGGTGATGATTAACATGTTGACCAATTTTGTTCAAACTTCACATGCTTAGTGCCGGGTATGTATTCTCCAAGATGTAAAAGTCACAACAAAATCCACATAGAAACAAAAGGGAAAAAAATTAAAAAAAAAAAAGTAGTTGTCTTTTTGTATAAAGGGGCATAAGAAATATTTCCATTGGGTAATGTATTTATATGATGCATAGTAGAATACAGCATAATAACATACTAACTCATTATTATGTGTGAAATCTGGCCCTTTAGGTGACACCAGTGCCATATCCACTTTGTCGACCCTCTTTACTACTACTCATTTTCTTTGGGTGTCGGACAGGTGCTTGCATCTCTTTATTCCTGATTTCCAGATAATAGGAGGTGTTATTTTTGTTATCAGAACAGGTTGCCGCCAGATGCGCACACATTTATAAAAAAATAAATTGTAAAAAATCCATTTTTTAACATATTGGGATGAAATTTTCATGACACTGATGCCAAATAAAAGAAGATTTTTAGAAATTTTTCACTATTTTTCATATTTGGAAAAGCCTCCACATGCACTGGGTCCCTTAATTATGATGTTGTCATTAACTAGTGATGGTAAATGTATTAACTGTTAAACTGCACAACATGTCATATTACGTGTTGAGTAAGTTATGCAAAAGTGCGCAACACATCATATGACGTGATGGAGTATCACATAACATTTGAATGGCCAGTGGGGTAGGGGGGGGGCCATACCCTGTCCAGGGGCTATAGTAAACAGCCGCCATTTTGTACAAAAATCCAGCTCTCGCCACTAATGTATGGGAGGCCTCAGTTACCCAGCAGTCACCATGGCGAGCGCATGGCCAAATGCCTCAGAGGCACGCACCACACGATCACTTACCCAAGAGCAAATAACTAGTGATTTTTTTTCTGATGATGAGGAAAGTGATTTTGATGACTGACATTGATAAGGACTACACACAAATGACCGATGATAGTAGCACAGACAGTGAATATGAGATACAGTCTCCTCCCATGGCGAGGCCTACACGCTTACCAGTGCCGGCTCGCCCAGTGTCTACTCCAATTCACCCACGACCACACAGTTCTTGTGCTTATTTAGAGTATGAGGATATTTTGGGCAACGAGTCAGAGGAAGGTGACTCTCTTTCTGGTTTTAATGAAGTGGATTCAGAGCATAGTATTACCACGCCTGTCGCTTGTGCCAGTGGTGTTACTGTACCAAGCAAAATTTTGTCGCGTCAGCAGCGTCTCGCCCAGCCAAGCGCCGCTGCATGGCACCACATGAGGAATCAAGACCCTCATGTTCACGTGATTTTACCTCACGTTCACGTAGCACCCGTACTTTGTGTAGACAGGCTTCAGCTCCTGGTCCACGGTGTGCAACGATTCCTCGCCGTGATGTCGCTGTTTCGTCTCAGCGGCACCAGGTGTACACCTGGTGTACGGTTTAAACTTGTGATCACAGCATCGCCTAAAAATGTCAAAATATATATGTAACTGCCATTATTTGTGATGATAGTATTCGTTATGGTGAGCACAAATGTAGATACTTTTGCATAATATGTGCATATAGTGTAATAACAGTATAAATATTTTTTTATTGTTTAAGCACTGCACTGCACAATGCACCTTGAGGCTCTAGATTGGTGGTGCGCAAGGCGTCTCAGGGCGCTCGTAGGTATAGCATAGCATTCAAAGCTCTCGCTGCTACATGGGATTGACATCAGCTTCCTCGGGGCTTTCGTAAACAGACGCCATATAAAAAAAAATCATGGGCAACATTCCGGGTATGAGAGCCTCAGTACTGAGTGAGCAACTAAGGCTGGCGCTCACACTATGAGCTAAAGGCACTTTTGTTCAGCTTGTTACCACAGCATCACCTAAAAATGTTAAAATATATATATATAACTGGTATTATTTAGCCATGATAGTATTACAGAAGAGCCTGACTGTGATAGAGACTGTACAATGTTCAGATATCAGTGAATCAATGCTGTTCAAGATGTTCACAGCACTAGCCACAGCACACTGCCATTATTTCATCCATGTAAGAATCTATAAACGACTTCTAAGGTTCCTTAGAAAATAAAAACCATGTGGAAAATTATTCCTCTACAGGATATAGTGACCAGGATTCTGATAATAGCAGGATTGTGGTGAGAATTAGCGATGTGAGTAGTATGGTGGAAGGAGTAATCTTGGTGAGGAGGGAGGGAGAGGAGGCGTTGCCTGCTGGTTGTGTGGCAACATGGTATTGTCTGGACTCATCATACCAGCTTAGTAGTTCGTTATGGTGAACACAAATGTTGATACTTAAATATAACGTGTGTATATAGTGTATAACAGCAAAAGAGTATAATGGGAGGAACCATTTTGGTGAGGAAGGTAGCATCTTCTGCTGTGTGACTTGTCAAGCAGTTTTTTGTTGCCATTATGTTGTTTGGACATCATATCAGCTTAGTTGTTGTTACGGTGAACAAAACGTGTAGATACTTTTATATAACATGTTTATATAACCTATTATAAGTATAGGTTAAGTAATAATTGTAATAAGTATTACTTAACCTATTATAGGTATAGGTTAAGTAATAATTGCAATTACGAAGAAATAAGATGCTTATCTTAACATACTAAGAAGGTTAGGTAAGGTCAGTGTTTTCTATGAAGCTTTTCAAGGTAAACTAGTATGTTTAGTATGTCACATATGCACGTATTAAATAAGTCAATATTGACTGTAAGAAAGTGCGAGAAATGGTTGGGGTGTGGCAGGGCTGGCTTGTTTTTTGAACTCACCATACCAACTTAGTGGTTTGCTATGGTGAACACAGATGGAGTACTTATATATAACGTGTATGTATAGAGTGTATCATCCTTTGCAGATGACGCTAGGATTTTCATGAGAGTTCGCAACATAGAGGACACGGCAAACCTCCAATCAGATGTAGATCAGGTCTTTCTATGGGCTACAGAAAATAATATGGTGTTTAATGAGGATAAGTTCCAGCTCATGCGCTATGGAAAAATTGAAAATATAAAAACAGAAACCACGTACAAAACTCAGGCAAATCATAACATAGAACGAAAAGGCAATGTAAAGCATCTGGGTGTACTCATGTCGGAAGACCTTACCTTTAAAGAACACAATAAAGTAGCCGTCACAACTGCAAGAAAAATGACAGGTTGGATAACAAGAACTTTTCACACTAGAGATGCTATACCGATGATGATACTTTTCAAAATGCTTGTGCTTTCTAGAGTGGAATACTGCTGCACAATGACAGCCCCTTTCAAAGCTGGAGAAATTGGTGACCTGGAGAGCGTGCAGAGATCCTTGACTGCTAGAATCCACTCAGTAAAACATCTAAATTACTTGGACCGACTAAAGAGCCTAAATCTGTACTCCCTTGAGTGCAGGCGGGAGAGATACATAATAATTTACACGTGGAAAATATTAGAGGGGCTGGTCCCAAACCTGCACACAGAAATAACATCACATGAGACCAGAAGACATGGCAGGATGTGCAGAATACCCCCGTTGAAAAGCAGAGGTGCAACAGGTACTCTGAGAGAGAACTCTATCAACATCAGAGGCCCGAGACTGTTCAACACGCTTCCACTACACATAAGGGGCATAACTGGCCGACCCCTCACAGTGTTCAAGAGAGAACTGGATAAGCACCTCCAAAGGATACATGATCAACCAGGCTGTGACTCATACATCAGGCTGCGAACAGCCGCGTCTAACAGCCTGGTTGATCAGTTCAGCAACCAGGAGGCCTAGTCGACGACCGGGCCGCGGGGACACTAAGCCCCGGAAGCACCTCAAGGTAACCAAGGTAGTGTAATAACAGCAAAAGTAGTATGTTGAGAGAAGCCATTTTGGTGAGGGAGGTAGCGTTGTTTCCTAGCATCGTTTACTGTGCGACTTCCTCCTCCCACAATAAGTATTGTGGGAGGAGGAATGTTGGTGAGTATGGTGTTGAAGGAGTGAGGGCTGGCTGGGTGTGGCAGCCCTCTTTTGTTTTTTGAGCTCACAATACCAACTTAGTGGTTCGTTATAGTGAACACATATGTAGATAGGTATATACAATGTATGTATATATAGTAATAACAGCAAAAACTACTGATTTATCGTAGAATATATAATATATATGTCACATACATGAGCCCCATAATTTTGAGCAAAGAAATGTTCCACACATTGAACTATACAAATTCCACAAATTACACACTTTTGAAAATATATTACAGCAAAAAGCAGAGAAAAAACGAATGAGAAACATCAAAATACAGTAATTATGAAACTTTATTTTCGCGGTAACTGCTGTCCTATGGGGTGGCGGGGTCAAGTGAACCCGAGCACTCCATCGCTCACCACCCGTAATTTGCTCAACTTCCCAGCTCCATCACAGCTAAAGTATGTCACATACAATATTTTTTTTTATGTTTCCCGTAATCAGAGGCTTCATTTTAACAATATAAGAAGAAACAAAAAATTTTGGGAAAGAATTTATTTTTGGCGCACCACAGGGGTGTCATATTTCAACCCGTCCTCGACTCAAGTCCATTACATCCAGCGGTCGCCCCCACAGACGCATTCATAAATTTTAACTTGCTGTTCATTCAAAACAAGAATTTTCTCAAATATAAATTAATGTTATAATATATTAGCATATTGTGCATATATAGGCATAGGTTAGGTTAGGTGTTTAGGTTCGGTTGGCGATTATTTGCATTTGTAGTACGTGGGTGAAGCATTTATAGCGTTGTGGTTCGAACAAAACTCGTCAGTGAAGCACTTGTTCCGGAAGTGTTCGAACGAAATCAGTTGTGAGTCGTGTGTAAACCGCTTTTCATTCATAAACAGGGGGTTTGGCGGGTGGATGGAATCACTTTTGGATCTTTGTTTGGAGGACGGGCTGCATATTTTAATGCAGAGCAGTGCAGTGGTTAATGAACATAATAACTGAATCACTATGTACATGATACTTTTGAGTATAGCGATAGTTCACATATTTTATTATATAAATATATCATACTACACTATTAGCTGTGCAGGTGAGAGCTGTGTACTACAGTACACAGCTCTCACTGCCCTGCCATGCCGGACTAGGTCATCACCATCAGTGGAACAACACAAATGAACATTTGTATGTTCCACTGAACATTTAGTGCCGAATGCAATTCGTTCAGACTGGAAATTCGTTAGAATGGAGTTCGTTAGCGTGAGAATGCACTGTATTTGAAAAAAAAAAATGCAAGAGTAGAGAAGTGATTGCAAATATTATTCAGGAGATAATTAAGTAATAAAATTTAGCAGATATAATATTAAAAATAATAAACAATAGAACTGGGAAGTTAGATAATTAATCAAATTAAGATTTCATAAGTAAACAAATTAAGATTCAAATAATTAATCTACTAGAATACAAATAATTAGCTAAGTTAAGAATTAGAATAATATTGGTAATATGGTAATATTACCATAAATCATATGGTAATATTACAAGCTGGGCAAGTCTATGTAATATAAACAGGCCAAAAAAAAAGAGAGGAAAACAAAATGAGAATTAGACAATTAAATTAAGATTATGAATAAATATATAGATTCGGATTCAAAATAATAAAAATAGGATACAGATAATTAATCAAATTAAAAATTCAGTAATCTCTTAAGATTGTAGTACAGTAATATCATATGGTAATAAGACAAGCTGGATAAGGGTAAGCAATAGAAACAGACATGTATGGGCTGGAGACACTGATGTACTTAAAGTTTAACCCCTCAACTGCTCGGCTTCCAAATATGACACCCCCCCCACCCCCAGTGCGCACGAAATAAATTCTCTGGAAAAATTATTTTTTGTTTTCAAAGTGTCAAAAACACTTCCTGAATATTGGTATAGTAACAGAAATTCTAAATTGTACTTTGGCTGCTATGGGGTCCGTAAGTTGGTGCTTGACGTCATCATTCCCCGTTTGCCCATTGCGTACACTCCCGGGGCAGGATGTGCGCGCTGCCGCGAATATATATTTTTTAATTTTTTGTGCATAGTTCCAAATATAATTTATTTGTTTTTACATGCCAATCCTATGTATAATGAGCAAGTACACTATATTATGGCAGTAGAACATCTGTACTGTTCGTAAACACTGTTACGTGCATCACAAAAGTGTTCACTTATCCTGCACATATTTGCAATGTATCATGATAATATATTTATATTTACACTCTGTATACACACTATACAGTATCACACACTATATACATACACCATAAACACATTCAGTACTCTGTGAATGTGTGATATGCTGCGAAACAGCCAACGGGGCACAGTGGCACCTTTCACTCCACGCACCAGGTACTGATGCATCTTCGCTTTTGTTCTCTGCGGGTAGTGTTCCTGCATACTATACACGCATGTTTACCCTTCTCCCGTGATGATGAGCCTGGCATATACTCGAGCATGTGTACTCCGAAGTTCTCGTTATCCCACAGTTTGTCTGGAGCTGTGTGTGGCAATGTTGCTTGCACCCCACACAGTGCAACGGAGCCCTCCTTGCCATACTTTACTAGCAGCTGTGACACAACACCAGCACTGAATGTACGTATTGACGGTTCCCTGCCAGATTTTACCAGGTACATATTGAAGCAGTTGAGCACTGCAACCTCTATTAGGTGGGAGAACTTTTTCGTCCACTTCACAGACTTGCACACGCACTCCACTGCACCAAGCATCATGTCTCATTTATCGACGAGGCGCATGTTCACGTTATAGTCTATGACACAGTCTGGTTTATACATGGGGAAGCGCATTTGAAAGTGGACTTTGCCACTGTCCAACATGGCACCAGTGTGAATTGTTGTCAGCATATTCACCTTACATCTGTCCCTCCACCGCACTGATAACGTATTGTCACACTTACGCAACCGGCAATCACCCACTGAAATACCAATGCCAGACACTGGCATTTCCCTCCTGTGGGCCTTCACAGTGCCACATATGCCAGTGTTGTGGGCAAGGAGGTATCTGGTCAACAAAGGCCTTGTATAGTAGTTGTCGGTGAACAGGATATGCCCCCTGTTCAGCAACGGTTCCATGAGGGTTTTTACGACACTGCCGGAGAACCCGCGTGGATCTTTAACTGGTATGTCGACGTCTGCACCTGAATACAGAATCATGTACATGACGATACTAGTTTCACAGTCGCATAGCATGAAAAACTTTAGTCCAAATCAGTACCGCTTTGATGGGATGTACTGCTTGAACGCAAGTCGCCCCTTGAAGAGTACAAGCGATTCATCAATCATTACATTCTGTCCTAGTACAAAATAGTGACAGAACTTGCCTCTCATGTCACTGAAAACCTTCCGCACCTTCTAAAGTCTGTCGTGTCTTTCCTCATTTGCATTATTTTCAAAGAGCAGGCACCTGAGAATCAACAGGAACCTATCACGTGACATGTATCTGTTGAACACTGGGGATGGAACAAGGCAGTCTTTGCTCCAATAATCCTGGATGACGTGTTTCGTGGTATTTCATCATCATGTTCGCTGCGAGAAACACGTACATTTCGTCAATTGTGGAGTCCTTCCATTGTGTCAGGTGAGAGGCAGGTAAAATGCCGGCGTTTTTGAGGCTGTGAGCTTATCTGTTTGTCTCAGTCACAAGATGGGTCATGAATTCATTATCGATATATGCCAAGAAATAGTCTATTTCAGTCATATCGTCACCTGTATACGGAATAATGATGTCATTCCAGTATCGGTACCTTCAAAAGTTGGTATTTGTGGGAGTAATGTGTCACAATCCTCCCACACAAGCAAACCTGTGGGTTTGGTTTTGGCGCCAACACCTCCACGAGCACCAAAAACACGGCTCCGTCGTCTTGTGCTTGAGCTGTGTGTAGGTATGGAAGGAGATGAGGCTGTTCTGCGTATCGTAGGCCTACCACCTACACCTGATGTAGAGGGAACACTGTCGTCATTGTCCTCTGGCTGCATGATACGCTGCCGCTTGTCGCAGCGTGTTGCTGGGGCAGCAAAACCCCGCCTGGTAGACATTAAAGAAAGATTTGTGTGGGACCAATAGTCAATTCATCCCTCATGTTTATGTTTGGTGAAGAGTATCACTCATTCTCAACAATTTTGTAACGTAATCGTGTGTTCCCATAGTTAATAAGTGTAAAATAATCAGGAGTTGTTCAGTAAAACCCACATGTAAAGATTTAACCCACAGTGCATTTATTTTACAACTTAAGAACATACGAATAAAGGTAACTACAGAAGGCCTATTGGCCCATACGAGGTATCTCCTATTTAAAACAACCCAATCCCAATCATATACATGTCCAACCCACATTTGAAATAAACAAGGTGACCCCACCTCCACCACATTACGCGGTAATTGGCTCCACAAATCAACAACCCTATTACCGAACCAGTATTCACCCAGGTCTTTCCTAAATCCAAACTTATCCAATTTATACCCCACTGTTTTGTGTTCTGTCTTATGTTGATACTTTTAATACCCTATTAATATCTCCATTATTATGTCCATTCATCCACTTGTAAGCCTCTATCATGTCACCCCTAACTCTTCGCCTTTCCAGTGAATGCAATTTACGCTTTATTAATCTTTCTTCATACGACAGGTTTCTAATTTGGAGGATTAACTTTGTCATCTTACGTTGGACACGTCGAAGTGAATTTATATCCATTCTAAAGTACGGTGACCAAAACTGAACTGCATAATCTAAATAGGGCCTAACCAGAGCAAGATATAGCTGAAGAACAACACCAGGTGTCTTGTTACTAACGCTTCGATTAATGAATCCCAGTGTCCAATTTGCATTATTACGAATATTTACTGTTACTGCCACTTTGGGCCAGTAACCGGGTTCTTGCTGTTATAACCTCTTCATCTATATCCAACCTCAAGTTGGTGATAAGCATTCAAGTACTGGTTGTGGTAAGTAGTAGTGCAAAGAATAAAGGGGGGGAGTGGATGAACAATACACACTTACACCTTCACCAATATATAAATACCTTCACCACTATATATATATTATAATAAAGTATTACTACACGTATTTACAATAGTGTCTTTCACTCAGGACACAATACATCAGCAGTGTTCTTGGAATCCTGGCGAATCCATTTTCCAGTATGACGAGAAAAATGGATGTTAGTGTAGTCTCTCTAGGGCTTCAAATCTCTTCAGATGTGATAGGAAACACCGGCTTTAGGGTGGGGTCAGCCTCTACATCAAAGACACACTCATCTGTACTGAGCTGCTAAACACCTCAAATGATATGGTGGAAGTGCTGATAGTCAAAATAGAGATCCTAAATGTAGTTGTTGTCCTTGTATATAAGTCACCGGAGGCAAACCCTCAGCAGTTTAAAGACCAACTAATGAAAATAGAGCACTGCTTGGAAAACCTCACAAATCCAGCTCCGAACATCATCCTGCTTGGGGACTTCAACCTACGGCACCTGAAATGGAAGCACCTGGCTAATACAGTAATATCAGAAAGAATACCAGGAAGTAGCCTAAATGAGCAGGCACATGCAAATGACCTGCTACGGATGTGCGATAGGTTTGCCTTAAACCAGCAAATAGTAGAACCAACTAGGAAGGAGAACACGCTGGACCTCATTTTCACTAATAATGATGAGTTGATCGGGAACATAATGATTACAAATACCTGTTACTCAGATCACAACTTAATTGAAGTTCTGACAACCATGGGAAATGGACCTTCAAAACCAGTCCAGATTCCCGGTGGAGGAGATTTCAGCAAATTCAACTTCAATAATAAACGGATAAACTGGGAGCAAATAAACCAGGACTTCACAGAAATAAACTGGGAAGAACAGCTAGGAAATGCAAACCTGAACCAGTGCCTGGAAAAAATAAGCTCAGTAGCACTAGAAATATGTTCAAACCGCATACCCCTAAGAAAAAAGAGAAAGAGATGCAGATTGGAACGGGAACGTCGTTCCCTATATAGGCGAAGAAAACGAATCGCGGAACAACTTGAGAGTCGCACCCTATCTCAAGAACGGCGAAGAAGGTTAGGTAGAGAAATAGAAACAATTGAACTCAAGCTACAAGAATCATACAAAACCCAGGAGAGGCAAAGAGAGCAAAATGCCATCAGTGAAATAGAGAGAAATCCGAAATATTTTTTCTCCTATGCAAAATCAAGATCAAAAACCACATCTAGTATCGGGCCCCTGCGAAAGGGAGATGGAACTTTCACAGATGACAACAAAGAAATGAGCGAGTTACTGAGGAAGCAGTACGACTCTGTTTTCAGTGAGCCATTAAATGCACTAAAGATTGATAACCCAAATGAATTTTTCATGGATATGATACCAACATCAAATCACATATCAGACGTCGCCCTATCCCCACTAGATTTTGAAGAAGCCATAAACAGTATGTCTATGCACTCTGCACCAGGCCCGGATTCTTGGAACTCCATATTCATCAAGAACTGTAAAAAACCACTATCGCAGGCCCTTCACATTCTGTGGAGACAAAGTCTAGATACTGGCGTTATCCCTGACATACTAAAAACAGCAGAGATAGCACCACTCCATAAAGGAGGAAATAAGGCAGAGGCAAAAAATTACAGACCGATAGCACTAACATCGCACATCATAAAAATTTTTGAGAGAGTGCTAAGAAGTAAGATCACAAAATACATGGAATCACAGCATCTCCATAACCCCGGACAACATGGTTTCAGAACAGGGCGCTCTTGCCTGTCGCAGTTGCTGGACCACTATGATATGGCATTAGATGCTATGGAAGACAAACAAAACGCTGATGTAATTTACACAGATTTCGCAAAAGCTTTTGATAAATGTGACCATGGTGTTATTGCACATAAAATGCGTTCAAAAGGAATTACCGGGAAAATAGGCAGATGGATCTACAATTTCCTGACTGACAGAACCCAATGTGTAATAGCCAACAAAATAAAATCCAGCCCATCAACCGTGAAGAGCTCAGTCCCCCAGGGTACTGTGCTTGCTCCAGTACTTTTTCTCATCCTCATATCGGACATAGACCAGAACACAACCTATAGCACTGTATCATCCTTTGCAGATGACACTAGGATTTTCATGAGAGTTGGCAACATAGAGGACACGGCAAACCTCCAATCAGATGTAGATCAGGTCTTTCTATGGGCTACAGAAAATAATATGGTATTCAACGAGGATAAGTTTCAGCTCATGCGCTACGGAAAAATTGAAAATATAAAAACAGAAACCACGTACAAAACGCAGGCAAATCATAACATAGAACGAAAAGGCAATGTAAAGGACCTGGGTGTACTCATGTCGGAAGACCTTACCTTTAAAGAACACAATAAAGTAGCCGTCACAACTGCAAGAAAAATGACAGGTTGGATAACAAGAACTTTTCACACTAGAGATGCTATACCGATGATGATACTTTTCAAAACGCTTGTGCTATCTAGAGTGGAGTACTGCTGCACAATGACAGCCCCTTTCAATGCTGGAGAAATTGCTGACCTAGAGAGCGTGCAGAGATCCTTTACTGCTAGAATCCACTCAGTAAAACATCTAAATTACTGGGACCGACTAAAGAGCCTAAATCTGTACTCCCTTGAGCGCAGGCGGGAGAGATACATAATAATTTACACGTGGAAAATAATTGAGGGGCTGGTCCCAAACCTGCACACAGAAATAACACCACATGAGACCAGAAGACATGGCAGGACGTGCAGAATACCCCCGTTGAAAAGCAGAGGTGCAACAGGTACTCTGAGAGAGAACTCTATCAACATCAGAGGCCCGAGACTGTTCAACACGCTTCCACTACACATAAGGGGCATAACTGGCCGACCCCTCACAGTGTTCAAGAGAGAACTATCAACATCAGAGGCCCGAGACTGTTCAACACGCTTCCACTACACATAAGGGGCATAACTGGCAAACCCCTCACAGTGTTCAAGAGAGAACTGGATAAGCACCTCCAAAGGATACCTGATCAACCAGGCTGTGACTCATACGTCAGGCTGCGAGCAGCCGCGTCTAACAGCCTGGTTGATCAGTCCAGCAACCAGGAGGCCTGGTCGACGACCGGGCCGCGGGGACACTAAGCCCCGGAAGCACCTCAAGGTAGCCTCAAGGTAGGTAGGGCAGATAGAATGCCAGTCACATAACAAACAAAAAGCAAAAAAAAAGTTAAGACTGGTATTTGTCTTCACTGAGGTAACTGTAGGATAAGACAGAAAAAACATTTAAAAATATTTTACTTAATAAAAATGACAAACAAATTACAAAACAAAAAATAATATCCAGGCTTGGCTCTAATACAACATGTGCAAAACAAACAATATGAACAATCAAATTTATGTTAAGTTAATGTGCAAATAAAATATGGTGCTAAAATACTATGAGCTAGACTGCATAAACCTGTTACCACACCGAGATATGCCAACAGATCTTTGCAGTAGAGCACTCAGGAGTAATCTGAATCATGGTGGCGGCTGGCTTCTATTTATATGGAACGACAGCCGTCCAGGTGGCGCTGGTATCGTCGATAACTAGGAACCGGCTCACTTTAACTGCTTGTTTCGGCCGGTCTCTTCCTAGAGAGATTACCGTGACACCAGGTACACTTCGTCCACACCTAATGGCAAACCACTGGCGAGTTCACCTTCACAATGGGGCCAGTCCACACACAACGTATCTTCACGATGTGCCAATACCCCATCTCCACTCTCCAGATACACACTGGCAGAGGGTTTCAGCAACACACTGACAGGGATCTCATATAGTCACATACAGGGGTAGCTAGCACCCTGGCAGAAGTCTCTAGTCGCTCACTAGCAGCACTTCTCAACAGACGCACCATTGTCCTGTCGTCTCGTAACTCTTTCTGGCCAATCCCGGGTATGTCAGGCCATACAACACTGCATACATCAGCAGCTAACATGCTGCTCTTACCGACGGCGGCCACTTAGTCCTGCCCAAGGTGAACTGCCCTCCACGACGCCATCGTCGCCCTTGTCACCTCTGTGAAGATAAAACGTCCTTAGCTAGACAGACAGTATACTAGGTGGCCCTAGGATAACACCCTTTAACCGGGAAATTGACATTGTAAATTGAAGCCACAACCTAGATGGCATTGATCTCGATACGCAACCCACCAGAGGTCATCATCATCGACCTCCTCTTCTACCTGAGGCAGGAAACCAGAACCGTTCACCGATACCACGCCATGATATATTCATAAAGGAATGTAAAGTACCAGTAGCACGAGCACTCAGCATAATATGGAGAAAGAACCTAGATACAGGGGAGATACCAGCAGCACTTAAATCTGCAAATATAGCTCCTTTGCACAAGGGAAGGGGGGGGGGGAGTAAAGCCTTGGCAAAAAATTATAGGCCAGTTGCACTAACATCACACATAATAAAAGTGCTTGAAAGAGTGATTAGGAATCAAATTTCTAGTTTTATGGAAAACAATGAGTTGCACAACCCAGGACAACATGGATTTAGAACAGGAAGATCCTGTCTGTCACAGTTACTCAACCACTATGACAAAATCACAGAAGCTCTAGAAGAAAAGCAAAATGCAGATGTTGTATACACAGACTTTGCAAAGGCGTTCGACAAATGTGACCATGGGGTGATAGCACACAAAATGAGGTCAAAGGGAATAACTGGAAAAGTAGGACGCTGGATACTCAATTTCCTGTCGAACAGAACACAAAGAGTAACAGTCAATCAAATAAAATCGAGTCCAAGCAAAGTTAAAAGCTCTGTACCTCGAGGTACAGTCCTTGCACCGCTACTGTTCATTATTCTCATATCAGATATAGACAAAAACACACGTCACATCTTCGTGTCATCCTTTGCAGATGACACAAAAATCAGCATGAAAATTACCTCTGCTGAAGACATTGAAAAATTACAAGCAGATGTCAACAAAGTTTTCGATTGGGCAGCAGAAAATAACATGATGTTTAACAGTGATAAATTTCAGGTACTCAGGTACGGCAAAAATGAGGATCTGAAACATAATACAGGGTACAAAACACAATCGAATCTTCCCATAGTAGAAAAACAGCTTGTCAAGGATTTGGGAATAATGATGTCCGACGATCTAACGTTTAGGGAGCATAACCAAGCAAATATTGCGTCAGCCAGAAAAATGATAGGATGGATTACGAGAACTTTCAAATCCAGGGATCCCATCACAATGGTTGTACTCTTCAAGTCACTTGTGTTGTCCCATCTCGAGTACTGCTCAGTACTCACTTACCCCTTCAGAGCAGAAGAGATTGCTGAAATAGAGGGAATACAGAGAACATATACGGCACGCATAGACGAGATAAATTATTGGGATCGTCTAAAAGCTCTCCAAATGTACTCTGTAGAAAGGAAACGAGAGAGATACCAAATAATATACACATGGAAAATACTGGAGGGCCATGTCCCAAATCTACACTGTAAAATAACAATGTACTAAAGTGAACGATATGGAAGAAAATGCAAGATTGAACCAGTGAAGAACAGAGGTGCCATAGGCACAATCAGAGAACACTATGAAGTTCAGAGGTCCGCGGTTGTTCAACGTCCTCCCAGCGAGCATAAGAAATATTGCCGGAACAATCGTGGACATCTTCAAGAGAAAACTGGACTGTTTTCTAAGAGAAATTCCAGATCAGCCGGGCTGTGGTGGGTATGTAGGCCTGTGGACCGCTCCAAGCAACAGCCTGGTGGACCATACTCTCACAAGTCGAGCCTGGCCTCGGGCCGGGCTTGGGGAGTAGAACAACTCCCAGAACCCCATCAAGCAGGTATCAAGCAGATAGTGGCACGGTCGGGTGGCTCCAGCTCTGGATTCTCTTGCTGTGCTGTGCTTGTTGTTCAGTACTGCTCTTACTGTGGATTGTGAGCTGGGAGTAATATTCACAGGTACTCGGGCTGCATGTGCTTAGGGTTACCTTCCTTGAGTGCCCTGTAAGTACTGCCCTTGGGGTTTGGGGTTACAAGTCACATTAGGGTCTACCTCTATAGTCTTTTGCTGCTTGGTAATTGACCACCCCGAGTGTTGAGGGTTTTCCTCTTTTCTTTACCTTGGGGTAAGTGGTAGTTTTTTGCACTGGTGGGGCGCGGGGTACTGCGCAGCTAATTTTCACCTATTACAGCAGCCGTCTCTGTTCCTCTTGGGTATGTTATCCTTTTGCAGGGTTTTTCTTTTTTGTGTTTTAGCCTGGTAGGGGGTCTGCCTTTGTGTCCCTAGCCCCTGTTAGTTAGGGTGTTGACTTCTTGTGTCTGGTGGTACCCCTTGTTTCGCCCCCATACGTGGATACGTCCCGGTTGTTCAGCTTTTGCAGTTTGTTTGGTAGACTTGTTAGGTGCCGGTTAGCAGTACCCCGCCTGGGCTTACCCTTAGCGATACCAGTGTAAGGGCCCCGGGAGTTCCCGAGGAGGTGCACGGGTCCGATGGATGTGACCCTGGGTCTCCTCTCACTTTGTGCACGTTTGAGGGTTGCTCTGTCCCCTTGTCTCAGGGCAACGCTCATTGTGTTTGCCACCGTCATGCTGCCTGTTGGGTTAGTGACACCTTCGACCCTGAGTCCTGCAAGCACTGTTGCTTGTTTGTGACTCAATTCACCCACTCTGATGATGATTTTCTTCGGGCACAGAGGGGTGAGGTGTTGCATGCTTCGTTAGTTGCTTCCCCGGATGCCCCCAAGGTTGCCCTGTTTTGCTTATAGTGACCCGGACTTGGGGTTGTTGGTCGCTTCGACCTTGATTCAGTCCGCACCCCTTCGTTCAGCCCCTGCTGTGGTTCATTCTGCCCCCCCCCCTTCCCTTGCTTCCTGCTCCGAAGCATCTGAGGGCTTCGTAGTTGGGGCAGGGTTTAGAGGTTTCTGCTACTCGGGCAGTGTCAGGGGTTGCCCCTTCCAGGGAGTCGATGGAGGCATTCGAGTCGGTTCCTCCAGCTGTAGTACCGGGGTCTGACCAATGGGCCCCCTCTCATCCTGTTTTTCCGGCATTTTCTTGTGAGGAAGGGGCTTTGGTGGATGACTCGCTCCCGGGGCCTGATGTGAAGATTCCTAGGGTTGGGGAGGAGTTGCCTTGGGAGTTTTGGGCCCCATTGGACCCTGCCGGGGGTTTTCCAATCTTGAGCAGGGCTTGCCGTTACGGGGAGTAGGGTTTTCCTTTTCCTCCTCTGCTTACAAGTTTTTTGGGCGTCGACCCCTCCCTGGGTTCGGTTCCATATCCCTTCGGGTCAGTCGGTTCCGTCCTGCCGGTGGGTACTTTTCGCCACTTTCTCACCCTTCTTAACTTGGACATGTATTCTCCATCATGTCACAGTCTTGTTCTTCTCGTATCAGGATCCTGCATGACCATTGGTCTCGGATATTGCTAGGCCCATATGAGCCTTCATGATTTTGTTTGCTTCTCTAGGATCTCAAAGGTTTGGGGAGGTCTTCGATACTTCCCATATTATTGGAACGTCTGGCAGCTTCCGGTGAGGCTTATCTTCAGTTCTTTATAGGACTCGTTTGTCCTCTTCAGTGCTCCTTCTTGGTTTTTGATACTATATCTAATTATTTATA
>NC_091187.1:37748095-37840323 GCF_040958095.1 Procambarus clarkii | reverse complement strand
GACCAGAGTCACTTCAAAGCTTCAGACTAGAAGTAGAGTCTCTAGTAAAGGCCTTAGGTACTAAAGTTGATATACCAGCTTCAGAATGGTCAATCAAGTTACTTTTGCAGAGAAAATTACCTCGAAATGTCTTAACCGAGCTCTGCTCACACTATAATACCGAGTTTCTCACTCTTGATCAAATATTCGAGGGATTGAGAATAACGGTTAACAGGTTGAAGACTCATGATAAAATTAAACCAGTATAAACCTACTAATACTGACACTTCAGTCAAACCTAAACAGACTTTGAATAAGTCTAGTAAATATAAAACCAAGACTACTCCATCCACTGGGAAAAGAAGTGGAAATGTAGGTACATATTCAGCGTCTCCTTCTGAGATAACCAATGACTTGTCTACTAAAGAGACCAAGTCAATTAACCAGAGAAGGTGTCTGTTTTGTAATCAAGGACATGCCACCTACCAATGCTCTGTTTATCCTACTTATAATGTTAAGGTTAAAAGGTTGCAAGAAATACACAAGTGCACTAAGTGCATGGGCTCTCATGATCCCAAAAAATGTGTAGTGCAGCTACGTTCCTGCAACAGATGCAACCAAGGTGTACACCACTACGCCTTATGTAGAAAATCTTCTACACCAACCATGACCACTGGGGAGAATTCCACGAATTCTACCACAGTGCAATATTGCAAAGTGCATCAAGAAGTAAATGTACTTGCTACTGAGTCAGGCAATAATACCACTCTGCCTACAGCTCAACTTAGACTAATAAACCGAAGATCTAGAATTAACACTAGAGGTCTTTTTGACCAAGGATCACAGAAAACCTTCATTACACAACAGTTGGTAGATGAATTAAATTTGAAACCTGCCAAAAGTGTGAGGTTAAATATTTCTGGTTTCTTGTCGAATAGTGGGCCTCGTGAATACCAAGTAGTTAAGGTATTAGTGAGACTCGGACCTTCCACTAGCCCAATACAAGCGGTAGTAGTAGATAAACTTCCTACAGACCTGCAGGTCACAGGGTTAGCTCGCACTGCGAGACATCTTAGACGAAACCGCATGAGGCTAGCAGATTATAAAATAAATTCTGACTGCCTCACTGATGTTGGAATACTTATAGGCGCGGATCATTATTACAAATTTATAACTGGATGCACCAGACAACACGGAATGAATTTGTTGTCGTCTGCAGGAGGCAAATTGCTTACGGGACCAGTGCTTTTCAGACAAAATCCAGCGTCCACAAACCAACAATCTAATAACATAATAGTGGCGTGACTAGGCTTGGAACAGTCACCCCTACGTTTCAGAGAAATATCTGAGGATATTGAGTCTGACCCTCCGGTACATCGTTTGTGGGATTTAGACACTTTAGGTATTATCCCTGAACAACCAAGCCCTGATGATATGTGGACTTACCAGCAATATCTGGATACAGTTGTCTATGAAAATAAACAATACTGGGTAAGACTCCCATGGAAGTTGGATCATCCACAACTTCCAGTTAATTATTTTATGGCAGCCTCACAATTGCAATCTCAATTAGCACGACTACAGAAGTAGCCAGACAAACTGAACATGTATCATCAACTCATCCAACAACAACTTAACAGTAAATTTATTGAAGTTGTTGATAACGATGACCGAAAATTAGGTCATTATTTACCTCATCACGCTGTGGTGAAAGACTCATTGACAACACCTATTCGTATTGTCTTTAACTGTAGTGCTAAAGTAAAGCCAAGCAGTGTGTCTTTAAATGAATGTCTCCAAACGGGACCTAGCCTAACACAAAGGCTACATGATGTGCTGTTACGATTTCGCACTGGTATTTTCGCCTATACTGCTGATATCAGCAAAGCTTTCCTCCGAGTAGGTTTACAGGAGGAAGATCGTAACTACACCAAATTTCTCTGGATTAAGGACCCACTGGATCCTAACAGTGAAGTCATCACATATCGTTTTGCCTCAGTATTATTCGGAGCTACGTCCTCACCGTTTCTTTTGCAAGCAACATTAGACACACATTTGAGGAAATCAAATAGCCCTTATAAGGCAGACATTAGCGACAACTTGTATGTCAACAATTTCCAGGGAACAACTAATGATCAAACTAATTTGGTAGAAATCTACCATGAGGCTAACCGTGAGCTATTAGGAGCCAATATGCCACTACAGTCATGGGCCTCAAATAATGAATTACTCAACCAGGTAATCGAGAAAGAATTTCCAGGTTATCAGGTACCCAATCAATTAAAGGTTCTAATTGTGGAATGGAACACCAGTACTGACGAGATGAATGTCAAGTCAGTACAAACTGATAACTCAACCCTTACCATGAGAACACCGCTCTCGTTTGTCAGTCAACCATTTGACCCTTAAGGCCTACTTAGTCCTATATTAATAAGGGGCAAACTCCTAATGCAGGAGTGCTGGCAGAAACATATGAGATGGGATGATCCGTTACCAAGTGAGTTACAAGCTAAATGGCAGATACTCTCAACGGATTTTAATCAGTTAGGTGTTTTGAAATTTCCTCGTAATGCTTCAGGACCAAACTTACCCACCAATTTGCACGTTTTCTGCGATGCCTCTGGCAAAGCATATGGCGCAGTAGCCTACTTAGTTAATAGTGCACAATCAATTTTGCTCACATCTAAAGCAAGAGTTGCTCCCATTAAGAAGAGATCTTTGCCTCAAATGGAGTTGACTGCATTGCAGGTGGGAGTAAGATTGGCTCATTGCCTGACAAAGACACTCAATAATATCCACTTTGGTGAGATTGTCGTGTGGTCAGACAACGAGGCAGTCTTACAATGGGTAAGAAACAACAACAACAAGACTCCCTACGTCAGTAATCGTGTTAGGGAAATTCATGAGTTATCTGCTGGATATAAATTCAGACATGTTCCTACTAAGGACAATCCTGCAGATTATTTATCTCCAGGGTTAACACTAAAACAACTTATCAAGTCTTCGCTGTGGTTCAATGGACCTTCATGGCTTGTTGGTGGTCAGTGGCCCAAACAAAAGCCACAAGTCATAGTGACCAATATCACCACTCCCATGAAAGAACCAGAACCTCAACGAATCTTAGCCATTGATCCTCACAATTATTCTAGCTTAAGCAAGTTATTGAGAGTGACTGCACATGTGTTTGACTTTCTTGCTAAGGTAGGAATTCGACATAAGTTTCCCAATCCTATCCTCTACTGGATCAAACGTGCACAACTAGAGACATATGGAAGCGAATATGAAAATCTTCCAGACAAATTAACTAAGTCTCTAGGTATCTGGTATGATGCCAACACTCATAATATACTAAGATGTGGAGGACGTTTGCTTCATGCAAAAATTGATTTGGACACAAAGAATCCAATTCTTCTACCTCGTCACCACATCATCACTAAACTTCTTGTTTTACATCACCATCAATATGGTACTTTACATGGTGGAGTGTTAGATACTCTCACCGACCTTAGACAAAAGTACTGGCTTCCTCAAGGTCGTCAGACAGTTAAGTCAATAATTAAATTCTGTGTAATCTGTAAAAGATACGATGCTAGAGTATGTCCTTACCCAGGACCTCCACCACTCCCTGAAGAAAGAGTGGTTCATCTTCGTCCCTTTGAAACCACTGGTGTTGATTACACAGGAGCCTTACTTCTCACTGGCAACCCAGATAAGATACCATTGAAAGCATACATTTGTCTCTTTACGTGTGCTACAACCAGAGGCATACATTTAGAAGTCACTTCAGACATGAGTGCTGAAGCCTTCATCCAGGCCTTCCGCAGATTTGCTGCTCGCAGATCTTGTCCCAAATTAATGATATCGGACAATGGGTCCAATTTTGTGGCAGGAGAAGCTTGTTTGCGAGAAGTCTGGAATCACCCCAGCCACCAGGGTAGACGCCATCAAGAGCTCCAGAAGAAAGTCGCCACTGTGAGGTGTGAAGAACCTTTGCAGACATTCATTTTGCTGGTGTCAGTGTCACTTTACACAACGAGTTGAATTGTCAAGAGATTTAATTTGACATTCGGCCAGAACCTGTTAAATTTGGTTCTGTGTAGTTCAACGTGACCGGCCAGTGAAACGCGTCTGCATCTAGACTAGGCTAAACACCACGTGTTCGTTATTACGAAGCCTGAACCTAGGATGCGAACTTCGGCAAGCCTTAACTTACACAGTGCCCATATTAGCTAAGTACCTTTATCCTTATTTGATGCATCATCTAGGTGGGGGTTTATAGCTGGGTAGCTTGTCGTGACGCAGAGCGACAATAAAAAACCACAGGTTATTATTTACTTTCATTATTTAATCTAAATTTCTTGAACATAGATGTCTAGCAGCTTAATCTGTTGCTACTGAATATAATTTGATTTACAGCGTGTGTGAAGAATTCTCTGAGCTGTCATTTCCCGTGTTAATCATCTCCCAGTGTTCCATGACGAGTCCAGGAGAATCAGAGGATGAGTCGTAACTAACTTCTTGGAAATCGTCTTTTAGCTAAGACTCTTTCCGTATTCCTTGAATTCTATTATCTGTATTCCTTTACATGCAGAACATTGTTTCTTTGGATTGACATGTGTTTATTATAATTATCAATTCTCATGTTCTTAATCTATGTTCTTATTGGTGATAAAGATAATGATTCTATAAATGGTCATAGGATTAGATTATTACATATTGGACTGGTGAACGAACCACACTAGTTCCTGGACGTATTGAGTTCCAGTAATAACCCCCCAATGTAGGTGTTTGAGGCTTTGATTCAGTTAATTATACAGCCCATTAATTATATAAGTGATCATATTCTCTAGCATTTTATCCATAGTTACTGGTTCATCTAGGAATTTTCTAATGATCATATTTTCTTAGTTTCCCTCTTTACTATAAAAGCGGGTGGTCCTTTGTAATTGATTTTCATTACATTAATATTTAAATAAATAGAGTCAAGCCCCAAATGTCCCACAATCAGTGCTATATCTTCTCAGTACTGTAACCTATCATTGCTGTATCACTATAGCTTCACTATCACCTCTATATATCACCATCACCTCAGGACCCACACCTGGGGTCATATACTGACCATGTTGAGTAACAAATTGTTTGTGTCACTATATGACAGCTGTTGTCACTGTTATATCACCAATATAACTAGGAAACGGTCGGCCGAGCGGACAGCACGCTGGACTTGTGATCCTGTGGTCCTGGGTTCGATCCCAGGCACCGGCGAGAAACAATGGGCAGAGTTTCTTTCATCCCATGCCCCTGTTACCTAGCAGTAAAATAGGTACCTGGGTGCTAGTCAGCTGTCACGGGCTGCTTCCTGGGGGTGGAGGCCTGGTCGAGGACCGGGCCGCAGGGACACTGAAAAAGCCCCGAAATCATCTCAAGATAACCTCAAGAATAGCTCACTATCACATAACACTGTCACTGCTGCACCAACATCATTTCACTGTATCTGCATTATCACCTCACACTGATATATTTCCTCCTTACATTTTCTGATATATCACTATCACTGTTACAGCACCACTACCTTACCATCACTGCTATATCACTATCATCACACCATCACTACTGTGGTGGTGGTGTGGTCATATCATCTTCACCTCAGTATCACTGCTATATCACCACTATGCTATCACTGCTATATCGCCTCACTATCACAGCTATATCGCCTCGCTATCACTGTCATATCATCACCTCAGTATCACTATCACACTATCTTTATTATATTACTATCACTGCTATATCACCATCACCTCACAATCACTCAGGTGTGTTGTGATATTACCATACTGGTCCATGGTGTGTTGTGATATTACCATACTGGACCATGGTGTGTTGTGATATTACCATACTGGACCATGGTGTGTTGTGATATTACCATACTGGTCCATGGTGTGTTGTGATATTACCATATTGGTCCATGGTGTGTTGTGATATTACCATACTGGTCCATGGTGTGTTATTACCATACTGGTCCATGGTGTGTTGTGATATTACCATACTGGTCCATGGTGTGTTGTGATATTACCATACTGGACCATGGTGTGTTATGATATTACCATACTGGTCCATGGTGTGTTGTGATATTACCATACTGGTCCATGGTGTGTTGTGATATTACCATACTGGACCATGGTGTGTTGTGATATTACCATACTGGTCCATGGTGTGTTGTGATATTACCATACTGGACCATGGTGTGTTGTGATATTACCATACTGGACCATGGTGTGTTGTGATATTACCATACTGGACCATGGTGTGTTGTGATATTACCATACTGGTCCATGGTGTGTTGTGATATTACCATCCTGGCCCATGGTGTGTTGTGATATTACCACACTGGTCCATGGTGTGTTGTGATATTACCATACTGGACCATGGTGTGTTATTACCATACTGGTCCATGGTGTGTTATTACCATACTGGACCATGGTGTGTTATTACCATACTGGTCCATGGTGTGTTGTGATATTACCATACTGGTCCATGGTGTGTTGTGATATTACCATACTGGTCCATGGTGTGTTGTGATATTACCATACTGGTCCATGGTGTGTTGTGATATTACCATACTGGTCCATGGTGTGTTGTGATATTACCATACTGGTCCATGGTGTGTTGTGATATTACCATACTGGTCCATGGTGTGTTGTGATATTACCACACTGGTCCATGGTGTGTTGTGATATTACCATACTGGACCATGGTGTGTTGTGATATTACCACACTGGTCCATGGTGTGTTGTGATATTACCATACTGGACCATGGTGTGTTGTGGTATTACCATACTGGACCATGGTGTGTTGTGGTATTACCATATGGGTGTGAGGTGGTGTTATGACCACACATACACCAGTATGATCATACTGTAGCTGGTGTATGATGTGCTCAAACTGTATAGTGATGTCTTGGCTGATTAGCCTAGTATCACGAATATTAATTTATGTAGTTATTCTTTTTTCGACAACACACTAGCATTAAATGTGTATTGCCAATGTATGCCACATATATCTATGTATATTATATATCTGTACCATAAGTCCTTGCCATGTAGTTGTGGATATATATTAGAAGTCTTGTAAATAGCAGTAGCCTAATGTCATGTAGCTTGAAAAACATCCGTATATACTTATATTATGGAATGCTACATAATGCTGTATAGGAAATATTATGTGAACTATGATGGAGAATGTATAAATTTAGGCCTCGGATGTATTACTGTCATGTATACTGTGTAATTTCCCTTTCATTGTTGTTCATTACATTGTCCTCTAACATTAAATTATAATTTAGCACTGTGAGATGTATACCACATAGACATGGTTTTGATACGCATGTTTTATATATATATACTTTATATTGTATTCATGTATACTTATGTATAATGACTGGCTGGCAGACGTCTTGAAATCCTCCCTTAACCCCTCCTCCCCTCTCCCGCCAGTGTTACCATGTCTTGCTAATATGAATTCTTTGTTCAAATATTTTTATATCATGATATAATCTTTAATGTACTGAATTATTGATATGCATTATTATGTAAGGTTGTGTATTATAGTCTTTATTTTGTTGATATATGAATTACAAGTTCTTGATCGAGATACGTCTGTATATGAGCTTGAGATATTTGAAAGAGAGGAGTCAGCTGACTCATAGAGGTGGATACAGTGTCGCTCCCGGCCAGCATGGCTCTGGGCGGTCACTCTTTGATTTTCTCAGTCGATTATTATTATTATTAACATCTTTATTGACAAAATTAATTACAATTTGGCCTAATCTGAGGATTTTGATAGTCTTATTAAAGTGAGGATAATGCTGGTATTCACTGTCACGCAGGACAGAGGGTCATACATAAGACAATAGGTCTAAACTGTAGGCTGAAGCACATATATATCATGGTTACAATCAATGTTTTAATGTATGGATATGTGAAAACAACTTTCTATTGTGCACTGCCACACAAGGGCAGGGATGGGTTCATAAGTGATGCAGCTTAGAAGTGATATCAATAAAAATTGTTCTTCATTCTTTAAAATGGACAAGCAAATTTTGGGTAAATTGTTAGGAAGGGGCCTCGTAGCCTGGTGGATAGCGCGCAGGACTCGTAATTCTGTGGCGCGGGTTCGATTCCCGCACGAGGCAGAAACAAATGGGCAAAGTTTCTTTCACCCTGAATGCCCCTGTTACCTAGCAGTAAATAGGTACCTGGGTGTTAGTCAGCTGTCACGGGCTGCTTCCTGGGGGTGGAGGCATGGTCGAGGACCGGGCCGCGGGGACACTAAAGCCCCGAAATCATCTCAAGATAGGATGTCATCCAGAACACCTGAGTCAATAAAATAGTTACACAGTTGGTGGTACAATAGGCCAGGAGGTCTAAAGTCCTTTACGGTTTCACATTCAACAATATAGTGTTCTAGTGAATGCATTAAAGGTTTATCACAGTTTACAATCTGAGTATTCTGGTAGTGGCTCAGCCTCACTAACCTGCCAGATGTGTCTATAGCCAAGGCGAATTCGCGCAATGATTACATCACCTTACCTGGTCCGGTTACTGTGCTGACCATACAAATACCTATTATTACAAAACTTGTCATAACTTTTAATACTGCAGCTTTCAGGTCTCTGGGCATTTCTTAGTTCTTCTAAATCTGAAATAATTTCTTTAATTTGTATGTTTCTAATAACTGCATTAGATAGTGCAAAGTCATAATCAATGTTTTCTTTCCTGCAAGCCTCATTGGCCAATCGATCTACAAAGTCATGTTTTCCAACTCCAACATGGGATGGGATCCACACAAATTTTATACATGAGTTATTATCATTGGCAAAAATTACATTCCATTTAATATTACAAGCTACTTCCAACATACAATGTGATGGGCTATTTAAGGACTGCAGAGCACTTTTAGAGTCACAGAAAATAACTCCACCACCATTGAGCTTAAGGTATTCAGTGGCTGGATAAATGCCCAATAGCTCGGTCTGTGTCGTGCTTGCCCAGTTGTTCAATCTCTGTGTACTAGTCATGATCATTTCATTCCCTTTATACACTGCACATGCACAACCTGTTCTACCAGTGCCTAACTGCACAGAGCCATCAGTAAAGGCATAGGATTCAGTCAATAGCTTCTAATGTTATACATCTCAAAATGTCAGTGTTATACATTTATTTTACTCTGATGGGAGTATAATGCAGAGAGACCACATCTTTCCAAGGCGAATGTAGTGAACAGTTTTATCAGGGTTAAGAGACACATTCAGTTTCTGAAGATTATAGGCACAACAACTGAGCCACACACTGTAGGGAGCTTTTTGTGGCGGATTGAGGGAACAGTCAGAATTGTTTAGAATGGATCTCAATTTAATTTGAATAGAGCTGGGGGGACCATTATTTTTCAAAGTTTTGGCGCAAAACATAGTATTAAGTAGAACTATTCTTTCGTAAATGGAAGGTAAGTTTAGTTCCTTTCTCATGTTAACAATTCTGACAGTTCTAGGACAACCCAGGATGATGCGCATGGCATTATTCTGTACTACATCTAGGCCTTGTAATTGTTTAAGAGAAAAATTAAGAAGATGCAAGGCATAATAATCAACAACAGATCGTGTAAAGGCAATATAAAAACTACGAGCATATTTTATGTTAATGCCAAATCCTTTGCCAACAAGAGTATTGAGGTTTAAGACGCTCAACTAGTTTTTTGCGCAGGTTGCTGACGAGATTTGTATCATTAACCTCGACTCCAAGATATTTATAAGACTCGCAAGTCTCCACGGGCATTCCATTAATAGTATAGTTAACATGAAGAGAATGGGGAATAAGAACCCTTGTTTTATCAACAGAGATTATGAGGCCACATTCTACTACTTTCTTGGAGAATGCATCAACACTTGTAACCTTGGTTTACTGTGTGCCATAATACAAATATCATCAGCATAACATATAACTGTTTCCGTAGGTTGTACAGGTATGTCGTGGATAAGTTTGTGCATAAGTATATTGAAGAGCATAGGGCTTAGGACACCACCTTGAGGTGTGCCTAGTTCGAATGCATCTGTTCTTGTACTTTTAACTCCTTAAATAGGATACAACCCGTTCTCACACAAGACAGCACATATATGACTTAATGCTTAAAGTCAATATGTTGAATATGAATTAGTAAATATGTGATATATTCCCAGTTACTTTTTTTCTAAGGCCCAAACTCTTCCTCACGTACCAATTTACGTCTCACAGTATCCATCCGTCAACCTAGATAGCAGAATAGTCGTGATTGGTTCAATTATAAGGAAAATTGTAGTTTTCAGATCCCACATGGGTTGTGAAATTTACCTACTATTGTCCATGCTCTTAGAATATTACAGATCAGCTACTTCCTATTGAAGGCTCGTAGTTTTGTTTTGAGAAATATTAGTTGTTCTTAGTAAATTATAATAAGCACTAAAAATTATTACATAGAATAACAGTGCTTCACCAATCAATATTATATACCATAGTTTGTGCTTTACAGATCTTTAATGGATGTTTTGTAGGAACGCTAACAGAAAACGATGTTACGTTGGAATGTCTATGGGGTAAACTACTGCAAACAGGATATTATTGTGTCTACTATACCAACTATAGCTAGGATGGGTATATTGTCCACTACCACCTGTTAGGTGGGTAAGGGGTCCAATACCACCCACAGGATGGGTATGAGGGTCACATCCACCCACAGGATGAGTATGGGGACCACATCCACCCACAGGAAGGGTATGGGGTCCAATACTACCCACAGGATGAGTATGGCGTCCACTACAACCCACAGGATGGGTATGGGGCTCCAACCACCCATAGAATGAGTATGGGGCTCCAACCACCCATAGAATGGGTATGGGGTCCAATAACACCCACTGGATGTGTATGGCGTCCATTGTCGCGCGTCGAGCTCGAAAACCGCAGCATTCATCTCAGAACCATGCCTATTTCACGCAGATTCCTTAATAAACGTAAGAATTTTATATGTCACAAGAAAGATAGAAATATAAGTTTCATTCTAAATACCTTACCATGGGTATATTTAAATTTTAAGCGAAGATACGTGTATTCTTATAATAGCCGAGCTCCGACCCCTGACAGATCGATCGACCGAGCAACTCTCTCGCAGAACAATGTTTATTTTACGTGAATTCGTTAATAAACATATGTGTTTTATATGTCTCAAGAAAGACAGACATATAAGCTTCACTTTAAACACTTTACCATAGACATATTTAAAGTTCTAATGAAGATACATGTATTTTAAAAATTACGGAGCTCCCACCCCGTACAGACTGAATGACAGAGCAACTCTCTCTCAGATCAATGTTTATTTCACGTAAATTCGTTAATAAACACAAATGTTTTATATGTCTTAAGCAAGATAGAAATAAGAGCTTCATTTTAAATACATTACAATAGACATATTTATAGCTCAAGTGAAGATACATATGTTTTTATAGTAGCGCTCAGTAGCTTGTCGGGCATGGAGTGCAGACGCCTATGCACTTGCCGATATATTGTATAATTAACAAAGATACGCTAATAAAGCCTAAAATCTTATATGCCTCCAGAAAGACCGAGATATGAACATTATTATGATTGCACCAAATGAAATATATCATGTTCGAGAACAAAGATATATCAATTTTAAATTAAGTTTCGACTCTTGCTCGGGCGAGAGAGATGGGGCAACTCTCGCCCCATCTATTGGGGATTCTGTCCACTAAAGACCCAAAGCTACTCAAACCCTCCTAGCATTATTTAGGTAATGAAGTAATATGGTATATATACACACTATAATGTGGGTGTTGAATGCAGAACATGAGAAAACATATATTTACTCCAAACTAATGTAATTTCATTATGAAATAAGTAGCATCAAAGGAAGTCGACGGTCCAAGCGTCAATGTTGTGGAGCGACTTATCCAAGATATATCGTTGTTTGGAAAGTGTTTGTTGGCATATCCAGTTGTCGCACTTCTCTGCACAAATTATCACAAATTTAAATTATAATGTTAACAAGTAGAATACATATTTTTAATAAAATCTAACATAACTAGCCAGAAAACATTTAACATTAATTAAAAAATATATGTTTGGAAGTTAAATTTATTTATTTTATTTATTTATTTATATATATACAAGAAGGTACATTGGGTTTGTCAGAATACATTGGAGAGTACAGTATTTACACTCTTGTAAAGCCACTAGTACGCGCAGCGTTTCGGGCAGGTCCTTAATCTAACAGATAATTTTAAGTAGGTAATTTCTATCAGAATTGATAAATGACAAAGATACATTGCAAGAGAAAAATGAGATGAGAGAGCTTAGTAAGTATATTAAAGCACATTGTTATACTAAAGCTCTGATTGATTACATTGACAGCTGGATTAGTAATTTAAACAAGATTAATAGACACCATACAGCAGATTGACAGCACATATAAGACAGCAATGATCACAATGGTAAAGATGTTCAGATTGGGTACATAAAGATTGGGAGACTGGGTAGCAAAAGATACAGATAAACAAGATTTATAAACACCATACCACAGATTGGCAGCACATATAAGAAAACAGCAATGATCACAATGGTAAAGATGTTCAAATTGGGAACATAAAGGTTGGGAGATTGGGTAGCAATTGATACAGTGCAATTTTAAAGCAAAAAGTGAAAAACTATGAAGATGAATTTGAAATTAGGTACTTTTTAGTATTGATTTTGAATGATGTAAAAGTTGGACAGCTTTTCAATTCAGTAGGGAGTGAGTTCCATAAACTGGGTCCCTTTATTTGCATAGAGTGTTTACACAGATTAAGTTTAACACTGGGGATATCAAAGAGATATTTATTTCTGGTGTGGTGATAATGGGTCCTATTACATCTGTCCAGGAAGAGTTTCAGACAAGGATTTGCATTTAAGAACAGGGTTTTGTAAATGTAGTTGACACAAGAGAATTTGTGGAGTGAGATTATGTTTAGCATGTTTAGGGAGTTAAACAAGGGGTCTGTGTGTTGTCTGAAAGCAGAATTTGATATTATTCTGATAGCAGATTTTTGCTGGGTGATGATGGATTTGAGGTGGTTTGCTTGTGGTTGAACCCCATACACAGATACCATAGTTGAGATAGGGATAGATTAGTGCATAATATAGAGAGATGAGAGCAGAGTTAGGAACATAATATCTGATTTTGGAGAGTATACCAACTGTTTTAGAGACTTTCTTAGTTATGTGTTGTATGTGGGTACTGAAGTTGAGTCTCTTGTCTAGGAATATGCCAAGAAACTTTCCATCATTTTTATTGCTAATGTTTACATTGTCAATCTGAAGCTGAATTGCATTTGTAGATTTGCTTCCAAATAGAATGTAGTAGGTCTTTTCTATGTTGTGTTAGTTTGTTGGTTGGCATCCATAAGTGGACTTTTTTTAGTTCATTATTAACAACATCATTTAGTGTATGTGGGTTGGGGTTGGAGTAGATGAGGGTAGCATCATCAGCAAACAAAATAGGTTTCAGAATGTTAGACACATTAGGCAGACCATTGATGTATATAAGAAATAGAAGAGCCCCCAAGATGCTGCCCTGTGGCACTCCAACAGTTATTGGTAGAATGGGAGAGGTTATATTATTGATGGCTACACATTGGTGTCTATCACTAACTTCAAATCGACTTCATAGGACAATAGTTTTGTTATATATACTCGCTATTCGTTGACATGCGTTCGTTACCTAAACTACCATGTACTGTACTTATGTAAAATCTCCCATGTCTCTTCGCTCATCTCACCGAACCCTACAGGCTCTGTGATATATTGTTTAATTAAGTTGACCAGACCACACACTAGAAGTTGAAGGGACAACGACGTTTCGGTCCGTCCTGGACCATTCTCAAGTCGATTGTGAATGGTCCAGGACGGACCGAAACGTCGTCGTCCCTTCAACTTCTAGTGTGTGGTCTGGTCAACATACTTCAGCCACGTTATTGTGACTCATCGCCTTGTTTAATTAATTGAGATTCACAAATAAAGCTTATAATTGTATATATTATCAAAAAGGCAGAGCTTAGTTTAGTTCATTTATTATGCACCCCATACCCATCCTATGGGCGATAGTGGAGTGTTACAGAGGCACATAATGGGCTCAGGGACTGAGCCCCACAATTCATATAGCCAAGCAAGTTATAATCTTGATAAGCTAGTTACAAAAGTCAATGCACATTGTTACATCAACAATGGGCTCGAGTCCGACCACAAGTACAGTTTATAATTTAAGCAACTGACATATATGGAGGGCTAGTGTCACAATTGATATGTTTATCCTACACATAACCCCCTCTCCCCCATCCAATGGGCAGCGGTGGATAGGTTACAATCAAGTCGTTTTTTGCGTTTTATTCAGAGATTAGATCTTATTGGGTGAGGAAAGATATTCATATTTTAAAGAAGGCTTCTTGGCTGATGCTCTCCATTGATGGAAAATATACAACCTTTTGAAAATCAATGTTAGTTTGTTCTAGATATTGTAATTAACGAAAGTATTTGTCATCAGAAAGGTAGAAATATAGGTTACATTTAAAATCCTTTGTCATAAATATAACTGAAGTGAAAACGAAGATATATGCGTTTTGATAGTTACTTGATGGCTAGCTCTGAGAGTGTGAAGCCCTGCACACCAGCCAATAAATTGCATAATTAGTTTCCATATATTTTAATTAATCTTAAAAATCTATATGTCAGAAGAAAGGAAGACGTAGCCGTTAATGTGACAACATTTAAAAATATATATCTCTTAAGTTAAATCAATAATACCACCTTATCGCCTGTGTCCGGACACATGAAAACTACCTAGGTATCAGTATCCAGCCAGGCGGGGATCACAGGCTGCACAATACTGGTAAATTATATAATGCACTACTTGTGGTCGATCTCGAACCCATTTATGATGTGACGACTTATAGTGAATTTTGTAACTAGCTCATCAAGATTGTAACTTGCTTAGCTAAATGAATTGTGGGGTTCGGTCCATTCATTTTCTTTCTTTATTATGCACCCCATAATACCCATCCCGTGGGCGGTGGTGTAAAGGTTTACAGAGGCACATAATCGGTTCAGGAACTGAACCCTCTAGTTCGTTCAGCGAAGCAAATAACTATCTTTTGACGCTAGTTACAAAATTATTAATGTACACATACTTATGCATACATGTACATATACATATATACATACACATGCATATTTAATCACCCACACAAATACACACATCAGTAATCTTTTGTGTCACAAGTGATTCAACAAGAGGCTCACAACAGTAACTATACAAGGCACTTTACATCTATGAAGAGTCGCACAGTTACTAGTCTTGCTCCACACCCACCCAACTGGGCGGCAGCTTTACAGTCATGTGCTCCACACCCACCCAACTGGGCGGCAGCTTTACAGTCATGTGCTCCACACCCACCCAACTGGGCGGCAGCTTTACAGTCATGTGCTCCACACCCACCCAACTGGGCGGCAGCTTTACAGTCATGTGCTCCACACCCACCCAACTGGGCGGCAGCTTTACAGTCATGTGCTCCACATCCACCCAACTGGGCGGCAGCTTTACAGTCATGTGCTCCACACCCACCCAACTGGGCGGCAGCTTTACAGTCATGTGCTCCACACCCACCCAACTGGGCGGCAGCTTTACAGTCATGTGCTCCACACCCACCCAACTGGGCGGCAGCTTTACAGTCATGTGCTCCACACCCACCCAACTGGGCGGCAGCTTTACAGTCATGTGCTCCACACCCACCCAACTGGGCGGCAGCTTTACAGTCATGTGCTCCACACCCACCCAACTGGGCGGCAGCTTTACAGTCATGTGCTCCACACCCACCCAACTGGGCGGCAGCTTTACAGTCATGTGCTCCACACCCACCCAACTGGGCGGCAGCTTTACAGTCATGTGCTCCACACCCACCCAACTGGGCGGCAGCTTTACAGTCATGTGCTCCACACCCACCCAACTGGGCGGCAGCTTTACAGTCATGTGCTCCACACCCACCCAACTGGGCGGCAGGTTTACAGTCATGTGCTCCACACCCACCCAACTGGGCGGCAGCTTTACAGTCATGTGCTCCACACCCACCCAACTGGGCGGCAGCTTTACAGTCATGTGCTGCACACATACCCAACTGGGCGGCAACTTTACAGTCATGTGCTCCACACCCACCCAACTGGGCAGCAGCTTTACAGTCATGTGCTCCACACCCACCCAACTGGGCAGCAGCTTTACAGTCATGTGCTCCACACCCACCCAACTGGGCGGCAGCTTTACAGTCATGTGCTCCACACCCACCCAACTGGGCAGCAGCTTTACAGTCATGTGCTCCACACCCACCCAACTGGGCAGCAGCTTTACAGTCATGTGCTCCACACCCACCCAACTGGGCAGCAGCTTTACAGTCATGTGCTCCACACCCACCCAACTGGGCAGCAGCTTTACAGTCATGTGCTCCACACCCACCCAACTGGGCAGCAGCTTTACAGTCATGTGCTCCACACCCACCCAACTGGGCGGCAGCTTTACAGTTACCTGGTGTTATTCTTCACCTATATCTTTTTCTGGTTAATCCCTATTTACATTATGCAGTTCAGGTTTCGTCGCCATACTATAGTTTTTAGTTTAGTTAATTTATCACATAATGGGTTCAGGGACTGAACACACAATTTATTTATCTAAGCAAGTTACAATCTTGAGGAGCTAGCCACAAAATTCATAACACATCGTCACCTCAACAACATGGGTTCGAGATCGACCACAAGTACAGAACTGTACCGTACAGTGTTATATATTTATATCAGTTTGAACAATTTTTAACATTAAAGGATAAATCCTTTAATTGATTGAAATTGGTTTTAATATTCGAAATCTAATTTGTTGATGTTAAATAATATAAGGTTCAAATTTATTAAGATACATACTTTAAAAACTATTTCTATTTGAAATTTAAATAACATAAAAAGAGTACAGAATATAACAAATACCGACTATATAAAAGACCCGACACTTGCAGCACTTAATTATGCTATTGTAACACATTGAAAGTAATAACATTATTTGATTCAACAAAGCATTTGGTAAAGTTATAATAATAATAATAATAATAATAATAATAATAATAATAATAATAATAATAATAATAATAATAATGTATTAATTATTTTAAATTATAATTCACAACTTGCTAGCGCACAAGAAACAAATCCACGAATCATCATTACATTCTGTAACACCTACACATGATCCATGGTGCCAAATATTGCAACGGTCACAGCATACCCTCAGCTTCAAATCATTTGGCTTTCTGCAAATGCAGTACACTTCCATCGAGCATGACCGGATGATTCGTTTTCTTCTCAGTGTCTGAGCTGCAGGGAATGAGATGAGACACTTTCCTTTGAAGTTCTCTTGTAGATGTTGTCTCATATTCTGCACATCATACGAGGTTCACCGGATCTACACCACTTGCAAGTGATGCATCAAACACCACAGCATATACCCCACTCATACTTGAGTCCCTGTGTCTGCTGACATTCATTACATTGCATATCAGCTTATCATCCAAGACATTTTCAAGAGGAAACTAGATTTATTCCTCCAAGGAGTGCCGGACCAACCGGGCTGTGGTGGGTATGTGGGCCTGCGGGCCGCTCCAAGCAACAGCCTAGTGGTCCAAACTCTCACAAGTCAAGCCTGGCCTCGGGCCGGGCTTGGGGAGTAGAAGAACTCCCAGAACCCCATCAACCAGGTATCAACCAGGTATCCTGGCAATTAGCAAGAGCATACAAGATAACTTCAGTAGATTTGGATGGTAATTTATGCCTGGTGTCGTATATGTTAATTTGTCCAGTTACTCCAATGTTGGAAACGTTGATGGTTGGTGACCCAGTGACAACCATCAACTTGGATAATTTGAATAAATTCACCAATTGTAACTGGCCAGGAGAGGTCCCGCTACAACGCTGGGTCATGAAGGCCTTCTACGCTTGGCACAGTTTGTTTGATGAGGTCACATGCAGATTTTATATGAAGGTCAGAGAGCTGTACATTTGTTCCAATGTTCATTATCTCGTCATCTGTTAAATAATTTAACATTGTCGAATGTGAAGCACTGTTATCACTCTCCTTATTGTTGCATTGGTGTGAGGAGTGGCAGTGATTGTTGCAGTTTATTTTTTCTTTAAATAGGGACATATATTTGTACTGCAGATACCAGTACAGTTGCACCGTTTCTTTATATATTTTATACTTGGGTTAGCAAGGCGAGACGCTTCTCTTAACGTGATACTGTTGGTATCAAATAGAAATAGTTTTTAAAGTATGTATCTTAATAAATTTGAACCTTATATTATTTAACATCAACAAATTAGATTTCGAATGTTAAAACCAATTTCAACCAATTAAAGGATTTATCCTTTAATGTTAAAAATTGTTCAAACTGAAATAAATATATAACACTGTACGGTACAGTTGTGTTTGCCTGCCACAGCCTTGAGAGCACGGAGCCTCTCTCTACATTGGCGACCCAGTCTGGCTAAAACATTGCGGTACAGTAGAACCTCAAGACCAAGGTATTTGTATCTGGTAACATAGTCGAGCAGAGAGCCATCATCCAACTGCATTTTGCGAACGGCCCCACCTCGTCTGGGTGGGTGTCGGTTCAAGATCTTTGTTTTCTCTACTGAGATGACTAATCATAGTTCCTGACATGTGTACAATACAGAGTTCAGAACATTTTGGGTGTTGGTATACCCATTGGTGTGGATCAGTATATCATCCACATAGCTAATGATGTGTTCGCTGGACCTTCTAGTTACTAAGTTTAAAAGTGCATTGATTAACACATTAAACAGAGTACGACTGAGGACACCTCCCTGTGGAGTGCCAAGTTCAAAATCTCTCGTTACACGCCTTTGCCCTTGGAACAGTACAGATGACTTCCTGTTGGATAGATAGCCTCTTATCCACCGTAGAAGCCATCCTCCTACATTCATTTTAGCAAGTTCTCTCAGAATGACGTGTGGGTTAGCAATGTCAAAGGCTGACTTAAGATCTAGGAAAGTGGTATATGACCTATCAGTATGCAGGGTGAGGAATGTGGTAATACAGTGATGTACACTTTTTCCATGCGTAAAGCCATATATCTGGGGAGACAACATATTATTAATTTTGTAAAGGAGACGGTTGAGAACATCCTCTCAAGACACTTATAGAGACAACTAGTGAGGGAGATTGGGCGAAAAGCACTCGGCTGGTGAGGTTTAGGAATGGGAATGATAACACTGTTGGTCCATGACTTAGGAAGCTCCCCAGTTACATAGCTCATATTATACAATTGAAGCAAGGGATTCCCTGGAACTAACAGAAGCATACGCAGTATGCCGTAAGTAACTCCATTCTCCCCGGGCGATGTAGCTTTGCCTTTATGTAGAGCAGAATCTAGTTCGTATTCAGTAAAAAGCATGTCACAGTCATCCTCTTGATGACGCATGAAGTCAAGGAGCCTTGCCCTATCAGTATATCTATTATTTAATTCATTCTGTGAGGGTAGAGGAAGACTGTCAAAGCTGGAAGTCGTGGCCCAAGCACCAACAAGCTCATTTGCTCTGTGCAGAGGATTAGGGTACGAGATCTCTGCAGCATTTTTCCCTTTGATCTTGTTGATATCCTTCCATGCCCGACTAAGTGGCGTGTGAGAATTGAGACCACGGACAAAAGTTTCCCAGTCTGTCTACCTCAGCTCCACCATACGTTCCCTGGCCTTAGCCAGAGCCGCTTGAAAGAGCCGAAGCATTTCAGCAGTGCGGGTCCTTCTATAAGCTGGTCCAATTATTCTGGCAGTGCGTTTTAGTGCATGCAATTTAGAATCATTATAATACGCATAAGTGCTATGACCAGTGTAATTTGGGTTACGTGGCCTGGACGATGGATCAAGTGTTTCTATAAACTGCTCGATAGTACCTGTGAGCTTATTGTTAAAATCTTCAACTGATGAAGGCTCAGATGAACTGCACCAATCTGACACATGAGCAACAAGATTGTCTCGTTGATCGATGGGCACAGCCAGCCTCTTCTGCTTGAACACTCCACCAGGGAGGATAGAGCTTCCAATGCTTACAGTGGCTAATATGGCCAGATGATCAGACGCCATAACTGGCACTATTGACGAGGCGCACACGGTGTGGGAGACGTTGAAACCGAGACATAGATCAAGAATACCCCCGTAGATATTCGTCGGTTCAAGGTCACCCACAATCTGTGCATCATCGTGGCTACCTAATAGTGACAACAGTTGGTTGCTGTTACGATTATTGAACTGCGAATTACCAATTAGTCTCGAATTACCAATTTATTAGTCTCCGTGGTGAAGTGGTAAGACACTCGCCTGGCGTTCCGCGAGCGCTATGTCATGGGTTCGTATCATGGCCGGGGAGGATTTACTGGGCGCAATTCCTTAACTGTAGCCTCTGTTTAACGCAACAGTAAAATGTGTACTTGGATGAAAAAACGATTCTTCGCGGCAGGGGATCGTATTCCAGGGACCTGCCCGAAACGCTACGCGTACTAGTGGCTGTACAAGAATGTAACAACTCTTGTATATATCTCAAAAAAAAAAAAAAAAAAAAAAAAAAAAAAAAAAAAAAAAAAAAAAAAAAAAAAAAAAAAATCTATGCCTAGCGTTATAATCACCTATAATGATGGTAGGCACAGTCTGAATGCAGATAGGAAGGTCAGCATAATTAAAGTTACAAGGAGTTGATTATTTAGTACATAGTTGTTTTTCTCTTAAACTGGATGATAGAGGGGGAGTCTTTAACGTGATTGGGAATACATACACACATACATACATACATACATACATACATACATACATACATACATACATACATACATACATACATACATACATACATACATACATACATACATGCGTACATACATTCATACATTTATACATACATACATACATACATACACGTCCAGTCAGCATATAGCTATTTCGGGACAAAATCCAATACAGTTTATATTGGTGAGACGCCACTGTGATGAGTTTAATTATCACAGGAACTGTAGGTTAATGTGTGACATAGGTGAGGTTAGATGAGGCATCTACAAGCATCAGCTAGAGGCTGATGGAGTGTTGTGGAGGCTGCTGGTACTATGCCCAGATGTTGGAGGGTGGATTTGACTCTCCCACCCTCCCTCGCCCCCCACATTGACCGCAGAACATGTAAGGTTACTTTTCACTCTCGCTTACCAAGGGTATACCCCCCCCCCCAACACACACACATGCATCAGATTCTTAACTTACAATATTTATGATTTACCAATTTATGTTACAAAACTGACTCTCAATTTCACAATATTGTATAAACTTTGATGAATCGCACGTCTATGGGTCATCCAATAATGCTAGCAGACTTCTAGATGTTACCACTGCTAGGTTTAGGCTCAGCTACAAGTACCTCTGGGAATTTGTAACATCTGATGATGTAGATTTGACTAAATGTATACTCTGTCAGCAGAACTATTCGCATACTTTGCGTCATTATATAATGGAATGCGAAAAAATCGCGGAATTTAAAGATAACAACATCAATAGTGTCCATGAAATGTGTAAGTACTTCATTCATAATGATGTGCTGCCCGAAATCTTAGCGAAGTATCCAAAATTTGCTTACTGTAGGTAATGCATACACATGACTGTAAAGCTGCCGCCCAGTTGGGTGGGTGTGGAGCACATGACTGTAAAGCTGCCACCCAGTTGGGTATGTGTGCAGCACATGACTGTAAAGCTGCCGCCCAGTTGGGTGGGTGTGGAGCACATGACTGTAAAGCTGCCGCCCAGTTGGGTGGGTGTGGAGCACATGACTGTAAAGCTGCCGCCTAGTTGGGTAAGTATGCAGCACATGACTGCAAAGCTGCCGCCTAGTTGGGTGGGTGTGGAGCACATGACTGTAAAGCTGCCACCCAGTTGGGTATGTGTGCAGCACATGACTGTAAAGCTGCCGCCCAGTTGGGTATGTGTGCAGCACATGACTGTAAAGCTGCCGCCCAGTTGGGTGGGTGTGGAGCAAGACTAGTAACTGCGACTCCTCATAGACGTAAAGTGCCTTTATGTATCTCTTAACCCTGATAAAACTGTTCACTATATTCCCCCTTGGAAAGATGTGGAGGTCTCTCTGCATTATACTCCCATCAGTGTAAAACAAATGTATAACACTGACATTTTGAGATGTATAACATTAGAAGCTATTGACAGTCATCTTCAAATTCTCAAACCGACTGAATCCTATGCCTTTACTGATGGCTCTGTGCAGTTAGGCACTGGTAGAACAGGTTGTGCATGTGCAGTGTATAAAGGGAATGAAATGATGATGACTAGTACACAGAGATTGAACAACTGGGCAAGCACGACACAGACCGAGCTATTGGGTATTTATCTAGCCACTGAATACCTTAAGCTCAATGGTGGTGGAGTTATTTTCTGTGACTCTAAAAGTGCTCTGCAGTCCTTAAATAACCCATCACAATGTATGTCGGAAGTAGCTTGTAATATTAAATGGAATGTAATTTTTGCCAATGATAATAATTCTTGTATAAAATTTGTGTGGATCCCATCCCATGTTGGAGTTGAAAAACATGACTTTGTAGATCAATTGGCCAATGAGGCTTGCAGGAAAGAAAACATTGATTATGATTTTGGACTATCTAATGCAGTTATTAGAAACATACAAATTAAAGAAATTAATTCAGATTTAGAAGAACTAAGAAATGCACAGAGACCTGAAAGCTGCAGTATTAAAAGTTATGACAAGTTCTGTAATAATAGGTATTTGTATGGTCAGCACAGTAACCGGACCAGGCAATGTGATGTAGTAATTGCGCGAATTCGCCTTGGCTATAGACACATCTGGCAGGTTAGTGAGGCTGAGCCACTACCAGAATATTCAGATTGTAAACTCTGTGATAAACCTTTAATGCATTCACTAGAACACTATATTGATGAATGTGAAACCGTAAAGGACTTTAGACCTCCTGGCCTATTGTACCACCAACTGTGTAACTATTTTATTGACTCAGGTGTTCTGGGCGACATCCTAACAATTTACCCAAAATTTGCTTGTCCATTTTAAAGAATGAAGAACAATTTCTACTTATATTCTAAGCTGTATCACTTATGAACCCATCCCTGCCCTTGTGTGGCAGTGCACAATAGAAAGTTGTTTTCACATATCCATACATTAAAACATTGATTGTAACCGTGATATATATGTGCTTCAGCCTACAGTTTAGGCCTATTGTCTTATGTATGACCCTCTGTCCTGCGTGACAGTGAATACTAGCATTAACCTCAATTTAATAAGACTATCAAAATCCTCAGATTAGGCAAAATTGTAATTAATTTTGTCAATAAAGATGTTAATAATAATAATTTATAGTGACTGTTGTGAGCCTTTTGTTGAATTACGTGTGACAAAAGATTACTGATGTGTGTATTTGTTTGGTTGATTAAATATGTATGTGTATGTATATATGTATACGTATGTATATGTACATGTATGTGTACATTAATAATTTTGTAACTAGCGTCAAAAGATTGTTATTTGCTTAGCTAAACGAACTAGAGGGTTCAGTTCCTGAACCGATTATGTGCCTCTGTAATCCTTTACATCACCGCCCACGGAATGGGTATTATGGGGTGCATAATAAAGAAAGAAAATGAATGGACCGAACCCCACAATTCATTTAGCTAAGCAAGTTACAATCTTGATGAGCTAGTTACAAAATTCACTATAAGTCGTCACATCATAAATGGGTTCGAGATCGACCACAAGTAGTGCATTACATAATTTATCAGTATTGTGCAGCCTGTGATCCCCGCCTGGCTGGATACTGATACCTAGGTAGTTTTCATGTGTCCAGACACAGGCGATAAGGTGGTATTATTTATTTAACTTAAGATATATATATTTTTAAATGTTGTCACATTAACGGCTACATCTTCCTTTCTTCTGACATATAGATTTTTAAGATTAATTAAAATATATGGAAACTAATTATACAATTTATTGGCTGGTGTGCAGGGCTTCACACTCTCAGAGCTAGCCATCAAGTAACTATCAAAACGCATATATCTTCGTTTTCACTTCAGTTATATTTATGACAAAGGATTTTAAATGTAGCCTATATTTCTACCTTTCTGATGACATAAATACTTTCGTTAATTACAATATCTAGATCAAACTAACATTGATTTTCAAAAGGTTGTATATTTTCCATCAATGGAGAGCATCAGCCAAGAAGCCTTCTTTAAAATATGAATATCTTTCCTCACCCAATAAAATCTAATCTCTGAATAAAACGCAAAAAACGACTTGATTGTAACCTATCCACCGCTGCCCATTTGATGGGGGAGAGGGGGTTATGTGTAGGATAAACATATCAATTGTGACACTAGCCCTCCATATATGTCAGTTGCTTAAATTATAAACTGTACTTGTGGTCGGTCTCGAGCCCATTGTTGATGTGACAATGTGCATTGACTTTTGTAACTAGCTTATCAAGATTATAACTTGCTTGGCTATATGAATTGTGGGGCTCAGTCCCTGAGCCCATTATGTGCCTCTGTAACACTCCACTATCGCCCATAGGATGGGTATGGGGTGCATAATAAATGAACTAAACTAAGCTCTGCCTTTTTGATAACATATACAATTATAAGCTTTATTTGTGAATCTCAATTAAGTAAACAATATATCACAGAGCCTGTAGGGTTCGGTGAGATGAGCGAAGAGACATGGGAGATTTTACATAAGTACAGTACATGGTAGTTTAGGTAACGAACGCATGTCAACGAATAACGAATATATATTTATTATTTTTTATTTTGTAATATAACAAAACTATTCTCCTATGAAGTCGATTTAACTTCCAAACATATATTTTTAATAAATGTTAAATGTTTTCTGGCTAGTTATGTTAGATTTTATTAAAAATACGTATTCTACTTGTTAAGATTATAATTTAAATTTGTGATAATTTGTGCTGAGAAGTGCGACAACTGGATATGCCAACAAACACTTTCCAAACAACGATATATCTTGGATAAGTCGCTCCACAACATTGACGCTTGGACCGTCGACTCCCTTTGATGCTACTTATTTACTTATTTCATAATGAAATTATATTAGTTTGGAGTAAATATATGTTTTCTCATGTTCTGCATTCAACACCCACATTATAGTGAGTATATATACCATATTACTTCATTACCTAAATAATGCTAGGAGGGTTTGAGTAGCATTGGGTCTTTAGTGGACAGAATCCCCAATAGATGGGACGAGAGTCGCCCCATCTCTCTCGCCCGAGCAAGAGTCGAAACTTAATTTAAAATTGATATATCTTTGTTCTCGAACATGATATATTTCATTTGGTGCAATCATAATAATGTTCATATCTCGGTCTTTCTGGAGGCATATAAGATTTTAGGCTTTATTAGCGTATCTTTGTTAATTATACAATATATCGGCAAGTGCGTAGGCGTCTGCACTCCATGCCCGACAAGCTACTGAGCGCTACTATAAAAACATATGTATCTTCACTTGAGCTATAAATATGTCTATTGTAATGTATTGAAAATGAAGCTCTTATTTCTATCTTGCTTAAGACATATAAAACATTTGTGTTTATTAACGAATTTAAGTGAAATAAACATTGATCTGAGAGAGAGTTGCTCTGTCGTTCAGTCTGTACGGGGTGGGAGCTCCGTAATTTTTAAAATACATGTATCTTCATTAGAACTTTAAATATGTCTATGGTAAAGTGTTTAAAGTGAAGCTTATATGTCTGCCTTTCTTGAGACATATAAAACATATATGTTTATTAACGAATTCACGTGAAATAAACATTGTTCTGAGAGAAAGCAAATCATCAAATGCAATTCAGCTACAGATAGACAACATTAACATCAGTAATAAAAATGATGGCAAGTTTCTTGGCCTATTCCTAGACAAGAGACTCAACTACAGCACCCACATTCAACACAAAACTAAGAAAGTCTCTAAGACAGTTGGTATACTCTCCAAAATCAGATATTATGTTCCTAACTCTGCTCTCCTCTCACTATATTATGCACTAATCTACCCCTATCTTAAATATGGTATCTGTGCATGGGGGTCTACCACTGCAAACCACCTTAAGCCCATCATCACACAGCAAAAATCTGCTATCAGAATAATAATTAACTCTGCTTTCAGACAACACTCAGCTCCCTTGTTTAAATCCCTAAACTTGCTAAATATTAACTCCCTCCACACATTCTCTTGTGTCAACTACACTTACAAAACCCTGTTCTTAAATGCAGACCATGCTCTGAAACTCTCCCTGGACAGATGTAATAGGACCCATTATCACCACACCAGAAATAAATATCTCTTTGATATCCCCAGGGTCAAACTTAATCTGTGTAAACACTCTATGCAAATTAAGGGACCTAGTCTATGGAACTCACTCCCTAGTGAATTGAAAAACTGTAAAACTTTTGCCTTATTTAAAAGCAAAACCAAAAAGTACCTAATTTCATCTTCTTAGTTTCCTACACTGAGCTTTAAATTTGCTCTGTACCTAGTGTTACCCAATCTCCTAATTTTTATGTAGTATCAAACAACCTTATCATTGTGTTCATTGCTGTCTTCTTTTATGTGCTAGCCATATGCTGGATTGTGACTACCAATTTTTGTCAACTACCATTCAAGCTGTCATTGCAATCAATCTTATATTGTTTCTGCTGTATTGTGCCTACCAATTTTTGTCAACTACCATTCAAGCTGTCATTGCAATCAATCTTAGCTACCTATGTGCTTTAATATACTGTACCTACAATTTTCTCTCATCTTATTTTTTTCATTCCACGTAACTGTTATCATTTTTTTGTCTATAAATTTTGCAAGTATTTACCTTCTTAAAATTTTCTTTGATTAAGGACCTGCCCGAAACGCTGCACGTACTAGTGGCTTTACAAGACTGTAATTACCATATTATGTATCCTCACATTCTCAATGTACATTCTTGTATATGCATAAATAAATAAATAAATAAATAAAGAATTGCTCGGTCGATCGATCTGTCCGGGATTGGAGCTCGGCTATTATAAAAATACACGTATCTTCGCTTTAAATTTAAATATACCCATGGTAAGGTATTTAGAATGAAGCTTATATTTCTATCTTTCTTGTGACATATAAAACTCTTACGTTTATTAAGAAATCTGCGTGAAATAGGCATGGTTCTGAGATGAATGCTGCGGTTTTCGAGCTCGACGCGCGACAATGGACGCCATGCACATCCAGTGGGTGTTATTGGACCCCATACCCATTCTATTGGTGGTTGGAGCCCCATACTCATTCTATGGGTGGTTGGAGCCCCATACCCATCCTGTGGGTTGTAGTGGACGCCATACTCATCCTGTGGGTGGTATTGGACCCCATACCCTTCCTGTGGGTGGATGTGGTCCCCATACTCATCCTGTGGGTGGATGTGACCCTCATACCCATCCTGTGGGTGGTATTGGACCCCTTACCCACCTAACAGGTGGTAGTGGACAATATACCCATCCTAGCTATAGTTGGTATAGTAGACACAATAATATCCTGTTTGCAGTAGTTTACCCCATAGACATTCCAACGTAACATCGTTTTCTGTTAGCGTTCCTACAAAACATCCTTTAAAGATTTGTAAAGCACAAACTATGGTATATAATATTGATTGGTGAAGCACTGTTATTCTATGTAATAATTTTTAGTGCTTATTATAATTTACTAAGAACAACTAATATTTCTCAAAACAAAACTACGAGCCTTCAATAGGAAGTAGCTGATCTGTAATATTCTAAGAGCATGGACAATAGTAGGTCAATTTCACAACCCATGTGGGATCTGAAAACTACAATTTTCCTTATAATTGAACCAATCACGACTATTCTGCTATCTAGGTTGACGGACGGGTACTGTGAAACGTAAATTGGTACGTGAGGAAGAGTTTGGGTTTTGGAAAAAAAGTAACTGGGAATATATCACATATTTACTAATTCATATTCAACATATTGACTTTAAGCATTAAGTCATATATGTGTGCTGTCTTGTGTGAGAACGGGTTGATAGGATACTAGCACGCCTGTTGGATAGGTAGCTCTTTATCCAACTCAGATTACCTTTGATTCCAAATTCAGCAAGTTGCTCTAATATTATTTCGCCATTCGCTACATCGAAAGCTGACTTTAGGTCAATAAAGGCTGCCTGTGTCCCATCCTGGGAGTGTACAAAATATTCAGCAAAGCATGTTTGTGTGCTACACTTGGGCATGAACCCATATAGGTTTGGGGCCAGTTTTTCTTTGACCTGAAACATGACACGATTGAGAACAATTCTCTCCAAGACTTTACACATGCAAGATGTAAGGGAAATGGGCCTGAATTTTTGAGAGTTAGGTTTAGGAACTGGTATTATGAGACTTTGTGTCCATTTCTTTGGCAAGATACCTTGTGAGAGACTCATTTGATAGAGGTCAAGCAGAGGATGGCTAGGGACATCATTCAGTAAGCTCAAGGTGTTATAAGTTATACCATCCTCACCAGGGGCAATTTGTTTAGGTTTTCCTAATGCTGATGTTAATTCAAAGGGGGTTATAGCAAACTGATCTGTTAAATCTGGTGAGGAGCGTGCTATTTCAATATTAAAGTTTCTGTTAATGTTGGTATGTCTTAAATGCTGCTGTATATCTGGGGGTAAGGAGGAAATTTGTGAGACACTAGACCATTGAGCTAGGAGCATGTCAGCATATTCTGCAGGAGTATGATGAAGCTGAACTGGGGCTGAAGGTTTGGTAATGTTTTTAATTGTGTTCCACATTTCTGATAATGTTGTAGTTCTATTGATACCTTGTAGGAATTGTTCCCAATATGTGTCCTTAACTTGACCCTTAAGCTCGCGAAAATCTCTGTTGGCATTAAGGAATGCAAGTAAATTGTCAGCTGTTTTGTCTCGTTTATAAGAGTCAGCAGCTGAAGCACTTTAGCTCTGCAATAATAATAGGATCCTCTGTCCATGAGGAAGAACGAGTGTTCTTTTTTTTTCCTTGATTTAACCCAGGTATCATAATAACTGGCAATGATACTGACAAGATCAGTGTAAAAGTGGTCCACTGATACAGGTGTATACCCAGTGTACCACTTATGTACATAAGCCTTAAAGTGCTGTTTAAGATTGTCTGGAATGTTAATTTTAACTCTAGAATGAGGACTGGACCTAATATCCGCCACATTGTATTCACAATATATTGCAAAATGATCACTTACTAGTTTTGGGATGAGCTTAACGTTGACGTTGTTATCTACTAGGCTGTATCCAATCACATAATCCAGTCTACCCCACAATAAATGGGTCTGTTTATCAGTATCATACACAGTAATATTATGATCATTAAGGTATTTCAAGACGACCCTTCCATTATTGTTACACTGAACGTCACCAAGAGCAGTGTGACGAGCATTAAAGTCACCCATACATAACATAGCTGTGTTACCTGTAGGTTTCGGTAGCAGGTCTGCTTTAAGTACACTACATCGTCCATATATGTTATACAGTAGGAAATGGCTATTTGCAGTTTGTAATTTGAATTTTTGATAATGTATACTATCACTCCCGTGATTTTTAATTAGTTTACAGATTAATCCACTCTTAATATACGTGAGTAGACCAGTTCCAATATCGTTGTTGTATGCTATATACCCAGGTATCCTGGGTGGGACCTTCTTGATAGTTGTGGACGTATATGGTTCCTGTAAACACATCACATCCACGTCTCTCATTTTAGCATACAAGATTACGTCATTTATCCGAAGATAAACACTTCGAATATTCCAAGAAAGAAACTTAATTGTTTTTGTTTGATGAGCCATGGTTAAGTGTCAAGGGAATTAAGGTAACATTTAAGCTCGTTAAACACTTGGACAACATAAGCAACTTTGTTCCGTGTGTCCTGAGTACTTTTGTCTAGGAGGCGTTTAACCTGAGTAGGAGTTGGTGTTCTCTTAAACTCTCTACCTGCAACCAAACCAAGGGTGTCTTGACGATCCCTTGAGTTTACTAGAAAACCTAGTACGACGTCACGTGGCTATAGAAGCTTAGCCGGTCAAACGGCTAAGACCAAGTGGCGTGGGACTCGGCTATAGAGTATACTCTGGGGTCCTTTGGAATTCGGTTTAAGTTTCAGTAAGCATAGTCACGGACAGGGTAAAGGACAGAGTAGAGCCAATACCGTCCCGTGTTACAACTGCCATATCCACCTTCGGTAAGAGGCAGAACAAGTCAGCAGATTGGTTCGAGGCCATTGCAGAGGAACTGTTACCCCTTGTAGAGGAAAAGAGAGGAGCTCTCTCATCCTACAAAAACCTGCCCTCAGAAAGGAACCTACAGGCCCTCCGTACTGCCCGCAGTAGAGCTCAACAAACTGTGAGGTGCTGTGCTAACGATTACTGGCTCCGACTCTGTTCCAGCATCCAGACTGCGGCCACTGTTGGCAACATAAGAGGCATGTACGAAGGGATCAAACAGGCAACAGGCCCTACACAAAACAGGACGGCTCCTCTTAAGTCAGCCACTGGAGAGATCATTAAAGACCGTGATCAACAGATGAATCGCTGGGTAGAGCATTACTCCGAACTCTACTCCAGAAAGAACTTGGTCAGCGTAGAAGCCTTGCATGCAATCAAGTTCCTGCCCATCATGGAAGAACTTGACCTTGAACCAACTGTGGAAGAAGTTGAGAAAGCATTGGATTCACTTTCCTCAGGGAAGGCCCCAGGAGACGACGGGATTCCGCCTGAAGTTCTCAAGTGCGCTCGTGGAACACTTAAAACTGAGCTTCATGAACTTGTGTGCCAGTGCTGGAGGGAGGGCTCGGTGGCACAAGACATGAGAGATGCAAACATCATCACTCTCTACAAAAATAAAGGTGACAGAAGCGATGTCAACAACAATCGTAGCATCTCCCTCCTCAGCGTCGTCAGCAAACTCTTCGCCAGGGTCGTCTTGGTCAGGCTTCAGATTCTTGCTGAAAGAGTGTACCCTGAGTCACAGTGTGGTTTCCGAGCAGAGGTCGACCACTGACATGGTGTTCACCCTGAGACAGCTTCAAGAAAAGTGCAGGAAGCAGAGAAAAACCTTGTACATTGCCTTCATTGACCTTACAATGGCCTTCGACCTCGTGAGCAGGGACGGACTCTTTAAGATCTTGGCCAAAATTGGCTGCCCACCCACCCTACTCAGCATGATACAATCGTTCCACAAGGACATGAAGGGCACGGTCGTGTACGACGGCTCAACTTCTGAACCATTCAACATCAAGAGTGGTGTTAAACAGTGGTGCGTTCTTGCTCCAACCCTGTTTGGCCTCTTCTTCGCGATCCTCGTCAAGCATGCCATTGGAACAACCACAGAGGGCATCTATCTCCGTACAAGTTCTGATGGAAAGCTCTATAATCTATCCAGACTCCGAGCAAAGATAAAAGTACAGATGCGAATCCTCAGGGAGTTCGTCTTCGCCGACGATGCAGCGATCACCACAAACACAGCAGAAGGCCTGCAGCAGCTACTCAACCGCTTTGCCGCAACCTGTTCCGCTTTCGGCTTGACAATGAGCCTGAAGAAGACACAGGTGATGGGACAAGACGTCAATGAGCTACCCTGTAAACATAGCAGACTATGTGATGGAGGCAGTTCACGAGTTTGTGTACCTGGGCTCCACAATCTCAGACACCCTTTCCCTGGACACTGAACTCAACATGCGTATCGGGAAGGCCGCAACAACACTGGCCAGGCTCACAAAGCGCGTTTGGGAAAATGCCAAACTGACAGTGCACACCAAGGCACAAGTCTTCATGGCATGTGTGGTGAATACACTTCTCTACGGCTTGGAATCCTGGACCCTGCGCTCTCACCAGGAGACGCGGCTTAATACCTTTCACATGCGGAACCTGAGACGCATCCTTGATATCACATGGAAAGACCACGTCACCAAGAATACAAGACTCGAGAGAACATGAGTCTTCTCTGAGGAAGCGAGATAAGGGAAGGTAATTATGAGGTGAAAGTACTAGGCCAGTATGATTATACAACACTTGGAAGGGATATTAAGATCATCTGGGATATATAAGGACGAAGTGAAGGAATGGAAAGCTGCCACTTGGACCAGCGGGGATCGAACGTGGACCTTGCAAGAACTGAGAGGACGGAGTGGAGTAACGGTGCCCAAGCACTGGGACCATCGGGGATCGAACACAAGAGTATTTTATAAGCAGCACAGATCTAATAAATTTTAGCAAACTGAAGTGAACACAACTTGTTCTCACCAGTTCTTTAAGGTTTATCAATTAGTTATTGAACTTAGTTAATGAATCAGTATTAAAGTTATGTTTATCAGTTAGTTATTGAACTACGCCTGGAACCCGTAGGTGCGGGACTCTGAAGTCCTCCTCCTTGGGCTCTAGCAGCCCCAGGCTCTGCTTCAGGAGGCTGGGGTCGTTCTTGCACTTGCTGGGGTGGTTCTTCTCCGGCCCCGACCACGCCGGTCTCCGGGTTATGAGTCCCTTCACCAGCTTCGAGGTCACCTCCGGAGCTCACAGTTCCTGCGACGGCGCTGGAACCAATCGTATTGGCGTTTGCCTTTCCATTGGAGACTTTCGGCGCCGTGGAGAGGGCAGACCTGCTGCATGGTTGACAGCTTCTCCCCCATATCAACCTACCCTGGCTTTGTGCCCTGGAGAGGCCACTCCAGACTGACAACCAGAGCACAACTCCATAGTCTCCTGAGACTGATGAATGTCTGCTACTACTACGACTAGAAGATATAGGTAATAATATATATGTAATAGTATTAGTTAACACAAAACTATATATTGGAGGAACTCTACAACCTGTAATAAGAAGTCTTGTACTTTGAATGTAACCAATGTTGTAACCCTTTTGTGTAATGACATTTTAAATAAAATAAAATTACAAAAAAAAAGGGGGATGGTATGAGAAGACAATATGTATGTGTACGCGGGTGCCCCACAAGGCTTCCCCGGATGCTGCATGCCGTCTTCTTCGAGGTCGAGGGTCCTACAAACACAACCAAAGATGGTACCCCCTATATATTTATATAACCTATATCTATAAATAGAATGTTTATCCGAGGTTGGTGACCAGACACTTGGTGGGACTTGCCTCGCCTAGCTTTTCAAGCCCTTACTTCATTACAAAATGGTGTAAGGACGAAGAGGTAGAACGGCTTATTGACAGAGCTCGGGTGCATGGGGGGAATTGTGTACAATCCTGGTTTGTGTCTCGGAGAGGCTGCAGGATCCAAGTAAGGTCAGTAGAACTTGTGGTTGCAATTCTTTTACCATGTCGTAGCTCAGTCGATTAAGGCAGCGTCTGGGATCCTCTCGGACGTAGGTTTGAACCCTCGTCACGGCCCTTGTGGATTTGTTCATTTGATGCATCACGCTATTGTGATTTCTGTGTGTAATCTATGTAGGATCTTATGATATATTAATAGCAGTGCCTATAAGCAACACATCCATCCTCCATCGTACATATATTGATGTAATGGACAATTGGATAGTAGAATTTGGTATTATTGAATTTGTATAAACCGGCAAAGGTTTTGTCAGATAAAATCAAATGTTTATTCAAATAAAGTATATACGTACAAGGTGAGATACAGACATGTTTTTGGATTTATAGATAGAGCTTGTACATACAATGTCTAAAGCCACTATTACGCAAAGCGTTTCGGGAAAGGTTGGCCCGAACCTTTGTATTTGTTTCTCATAAAACCTAACGTAACTTACCATCCAAGGTCTAATACATGGTAACTGACGCCAAATATGTTATATTTGTATAACATATATATGTACTGAGTACATATATATGTTATACTAGGCCTAGGAATATATCTGTTTGGTTTTAACTGTATTTTTTCCAGACTATAAGGTGAATAGTACCAAATTCTACTATGTAATTGTCTATTACGTCAATATTTAATTTATAAGTACGATGTTCTACATACTTACAAAATGTATAGGAAGATGGATTGCATTCATTAAAGATAAAAAATCATTTCTTTTGGTTTGTTATGGTAGGAAAAAATTAGACTGAAGCAGAGCGTAGTTTCGATCTACGGACCTCTGGATTATGGGCCCAGCATGCTTCCACTGCGCCACTCTGCTCCACAATACATACTTATATGACTCTCAATATTAATAATTACTATAAAGTAGTATTAACATATTACAAAATAGTATAAGTTTTATGATTTAATAAATATTGTCAATATACTTTGTTATTAATTTTAAGTCTTTGAGTTTATTTCAATGGGTTATGAAAACAAACATTTAAAAAATCAAATGTTTGCGCCCGGGATCGAACCTGGGACCTTGCGCGTGTGAGGCGCACGTGATAACCACTACACTACGGAAACCTGAAGTATTGTGACCTGTTATTATATGGACCAAATCCGGTTAATTGCTACCGAAGATGCACATAGTTTTTCTTCAGCGATATAATATGATCAAAACACATTGCTTGAGTAATTATATAAATTATATAAGGTTTAATAACGAAACTAGAGAGAAAATCCTGTTTTATGTGTGTACGGCGTGTGTGACGTCACGATAACATGAGAGGTTTAGTTTAGTTTAGTTCACTTATTATGCACCCCATACCCATCTTGTGGGCGGTAGTGGAAGTGGTTACAGAGGCACATAATGGGCTCAGGGACTGAACCCCACAATTCATTTAGCTAAGCAAGTTACAGTCTTGATGAGCGAGTTACAAAATTCAATATACGTCGTAACACCAACAATGGGTTCGCGATTGACTTCAAGTACAGTTTCTAAATTAAGCAACTGACATATGTGGAGAGCTAGTGTCACAATTGATGTTTGTCGTGCACACCGCCCCCCCCCCTCCAGTGGGCAGCGCTGGATAGCTTACAATCACTTTAGTACTACCTATAATTAGCAAACTGGGGATATTTGGCAAAAAATTCTGGTAGCAGATAATATTGATTGAAATATTTACACATCTCTGGAACATTTGTTATAGGAAGCAGAAGGAAGTGTTATAAGGGCTTCAGAGAGCGGGAGGAAGCAGGAGGAAGTAGTTTTTGGACTTTCGATGGCGGGAGCGAGCGGTAAGAAGCAGGAGGAAATATTTGTAAGGTTTTAGAGAGCGTAGCCTCCGTAACACAGTTGGTTAGCGTACAAATGTTTCTCGCTGTAGGGCTCTCACCATGTCAGTTGCTTAATTTAGAAACTGTACTTGTGGGCGGTCTCGAGCCCATTGTTGATGTGATGATGTGCATTGAATTTTGTAACTTTCTCTCAGCAAGATTAACTTGCTCAGGTAAATGAATTGTGGGGTTCAGTCCCTGAGCCCATTATGTGCCCCTGTAACTCTTTCCACTACCGCCCGCAGGACGGGTATGGGGTGCATATTAAAGGAACTAAACTATGAACTAGGGTTATCCCATGGAATTGTCTAACTTGCGAAGTCGTTAAATACCAAGATATTACCTCAGTTCAAAATCCAAATAGAAACAATCCTCATGAACCATGGGGGGGAGGGGGGGGGGATCTTTGACAAGCCGATGGCTTCTACTATCCGTCGAGGACACTAGAGACAGGTAAATTCAGGTACAAATCTCCCACGTTCGTTATTGTGCCTTTATTTTGTAACATATAGCTAGCTCAACCTGTAATTTGTAATTACTTATATTGAAGGGGGTAGCAAGACACTGCTATGTACCTACATTTGTAATGAAAAACTTTAATAATACACTAAAACAATTTCGTAGCAGAGCGTAGTTTCGATCTACGGACCTCTGGGTTATGGGCCCAGCACGCTTCCACTGCGCCACTCTGCTGCTCTGCTGCTTTGGATGATACATTTTATAGATTTTTTATAATATTATAATTGGTAATATTTCCTTCATAAATAAAAGTATCAGTGTTTCTGCGCAGTAATGCACCAGTACGCACTGATCTTGCGCATGGGATTCGCACATCATGGTTACTGAGCACAGCCAGCTGCGTATGACATACATCATAGCACAGTCAGCTGTGTATGACATACATCATAGCATGGGTATGTGATCACTGCTGTACACGATGGGTATGGGTTCACTACCACTCATGAACAGGACATGTATTGGAGGCACTAACGCTCACAGGATAGGTATACATGGGGTCTACAGGATAAGGTATGGGATCCACTCAGCCCTGGAGGCTGATCTGTCGTGTTTGTTGAGGTCTATAGCAACTCTTCTTGCATGTAAACATTCCAAGCATAAGAATTATATTTAGTGTCTGGACCGAGATTCATCAGTCAGTTACGCAAGTACTTACGAACATGTTATCTCAGTCTTTAGCGACTTTACACATATTAAACAGTTGATGAGCTCCGAAGGACTGGGAGACTGTTTATAATTATATATTATTTTCCAAATTGTTGTGTTATGCCGCCAAAACTCGGTATGTAGATGTTCAACCCGCCCTCCTAATAGAACGGCGCCTTTTGACGAATACTCTTCCCAAGACCAACAATTGTCGTACTAGAAAATGGTAGCGGCTCGTGAAACTGCAGCCCATCCTCTTGTGTTGGTAGTACTTATAGTAACGATGAGGACCACAGTAAATATATCAACGTACGCAACGTACGTAACGTACGCACGTACGTATGCAACGTACGGACCACAGTAAATATATCAACGAAACGCTGTGCGTACTAGTGGCTTTACAAGAAAGTAAATACTGTACTATCCAATGTATTCTCACAAACCCAATGTACCTTCTTGTATATATATAAATAAATAAATAAATAAATAAATAAATAAATAAATAAACGTACAACGCAATTACAAAGTAGAAATTTGTACTATTGAATTTAGACAAACCGGAAAAGGTTTTATATTTATGTTGCAAAGACAACCTTAACTAACTGAACCTTCCTAGGCCTAATACACGCTATCTGAGGCCTAATATCGTACATACTAGACCTATACTAGCTATACTAGACCTTGGAATTTATATATTTTGTTTAACTTTATTTTTTCAGACTATAAAGTTGTTAGTACTATATACTTCACTTCCGACTATAAAGAGTCTATAATTATGACTATAATTAAGAATTCAGACTATAAAGTGATTAGTGCTATATACTTCACTTCCGACTATAAAGAGTCTATAATTAAGACTATAATTAAGACTTCAGACTATAAAGTGATCAGTAAGTACTATTATGTAATGACTTAGTACGTCAACGTTTGTACTATGGAGCATATACAACAACTACTGTGTAAACAGGAGGATGGGTGGCGACGTTGACATACTGTGCCGTTCTCTGTTGTGTTAGGATAAGGTCACTTACGCGCGAGAGTTTGTTGACGTTGGCAGACTTGAGGAGGACGGGCTGGATCACGGGGCCAAGTGTGACATCGCTGTCAAGTGTGTTATGTCGGTCTTGTCTGAGGTCAACCCCTAGAGTTGGCCTAAATAATCGCCCCCGGGTGGGCTCGAACCACCAACCTTTCGGTTAACAGCCGAACGCGCTAACCAATTGTGCCACGGAGGCTCGAGGAACGTACTAAACAAATTTGTAATAAGGCGGAATTACTTAGATATCGAAGTGTAATAATTATCTGAGTTTACTTGAGAGCTACTAATAGTGGCCACGATGAGGACAGGAGGCCGGCGGCTTGTCGAAGGTCTCCCCATTTGCCTTGATGATCTTTTCCTGATGATGATAATTCCTATAGTGTCCTAATGCCTAAAGTAACCTTGTGTCTAGTGGTCACGACGGAGACGGGAAGCCGGCAGCTTGTCAATGGTTCCCCCATTTTTCCTAAGTTTCCTCCTTTTCTTTCTTTACTAATTTTCCTCCTTTCCCCCCACAAAAAAGAGTAACAACAACAAAAAGACTCTGGGGTTGGAGTCCCTGTGCCTTCTTGTACCAACTTCCAGGTTAACTCCGGAGCTGGAGCCCCCTGGGGGCAGTTCCTTGTTGCCTTCAACCTCGTTCTGACAGTTCCTGCGACGGCGCTGGAACCAATCTTATTGGCGTTTGCGTTTCCAATTGAGACGATCGGTGATGTGGAGAGGGGGGACCTGCTGCATAGGTGACAGCTTCTCCCCCTTATCAACCTACCCTGGCTTTGCACCTTGGAGAGGCCACTCCAGACCGACAACCAGAACAGAACTCCATAGTCTCCTGAGACAGATGGACGCCTACTACTTGGATGGTCCACCAGTTTTTACACTCTTGTAAAGCCACTAGCACGCATAGCGTTTCGGGCAGGTCCTTTATCCTAATACGGCTAAGTCCTAAGATTAATATTAATCTTAATTATTAACTCCGGAATACGACCCGTCAAATCGTTTCACTGCTGAGTGAAGAGAGGCGTATTGTTAAGGATTGGAACCCAGTCAATCCTCCCCGGCCAGGATAAGAACCCAGACTAAATTGTTCGCGAAGTGCGGGGGCTAGTGTTTCACCACTGCGCCACGGGGACTGCATACACGGGGACCAGTCATTGAAAGTTGCACAACAATTGGGAACTCTAATAAGAAAGTCAACTTTATTTTCAAGGAAATTAAGTTATCAAAATGTAAACATCTCTGGTGCGCCCACATTTGGACTGCTGTATCAAGCATAGAGGCTTCATCTTCAGAACATATCTGCTGTGGAGAAAGTACAACACAGAGCGACAAAAAGCATCTCAGAACTAAATCGGATCCCATACCAGGAACGGTTGAGGGCCCCAGGACTAACACAGCAAGCCAGACGTGGCATGGTGGCTCCCATACCAGGAACGGTTGAGGGCCCCAGGACTAACACAGCAAGCCAGACGGGGCATGGTGGCTCCCATACCAGGAACGGTTGAGGGCCCCAGGACTAACACAGCAAGCCAGACGGGGCATGGTGGCTCCCATACCAGGAACGGTTGAGGGCCCCAGGACTAACACAGCAAGCCAGACGGGGCATGGTGGCTCCCATACCAGGAACGGTTGAGGGCCCCAGGACTAACACAACAAGCCAGACGGGGCATGGTGGCTCCCATACCAGGAACGGTTGAGGGCCCCAGGACTAACACAGCATGCCAGACGGGGCATGGTGGCTCCCATACCAGGAACGGTTGAGGGCCCCAGGACTAACACAGCAAGCCAGACGGGGCATGGTGGCTCCCATACCAGGAACGGTTGAGGGCCCCAGGACTAACACAGCAAGCCAGACGGGGCATGGTGGCTCCCATACCAGGAATGGTTGAGGGCCCCAGGACTAACACAGCAAGCCAGACGGGGCATGGTGGCTCCCATACCAGGAACGGTTGAGGGCCACAGGACTAACACAGCAAGCCAGACGGGGCATGGTGGCTCCCATAGAAACTTATAAAACACTGAACAAATTGAAGGATTTAGAGAATCCAGACCACTTCTCTAAAAGGTCGCATATAACATATACATGATGCAACAGCTTTATCAAGCTCAACAGGTCACCATCACACCCTCCATCCATCTACACAACTCTAGTATCACCGAGATATTGGTACTGGTAATGGCTCGAAAGAGCCTCCTCATACGGGCTATTCATGCCCGAGCCACCTTTAGGAAGGCTTAATCTTTATCAATCAATCAAGTCAAAATATAGGAAAAAAAAAAAGGTTTTCCCCCCAAAGGGCTATAGACCCCTGGGACAGCCTACCTGCCAACACCTTAAATCCCACCACTCACAATGGGTGTATTATAGGCGATTTTTTTATATATAAAATAAACACAAAATGTACAAAATAAAGGACAGAATAATATTATATAAACATGGAGCATGAAACAGACATGAAGGAGAAAAACACATAGCGCAGAGAACCCAGAACCCCGTACAGTATACAGAACCCCATACTGTATACAGAAACCTGTACAGTATACAGAACCCTGTACAGTACACAGAACTTCGTACAGTATACAGAACCCCGTACAGTACATAAGGGAGTACTTAAGCAACAGGAAACAGCGAGTAACGGTGAAGGGGGAGACATCAGAGTGGCGAGATGTCACCAGCGGAGCCCCACAGGGCTCAGTACGTGGACCCATTCTGTTTCTAATATATGTAAACGATCTTCCGGAGGGTATAGACTCGTTCCTCTCAATGTTTGCTGATGATGCAAAAATTAAACAATTTTATAACTGCTGCTGATAATGTCAATTGGGAGTCCGAGTTAGGTAACATAGGGGACATCAACCTAGCAGTGCAATCTTTTCTACAAACAACTCTTAGCCTTTATAACACCCACTGTCCTATGCTTACAAAACAAGTCACAAACAAAAGGCTTAACAATCCTTGGCTTACAAAGGGAATACTTAAATCCATTAACAAAAAACACGACCTTGAGAAGAAGTATAGGCTAGGAACCGTCTGCAAAGAATTCTCAAAGAATTACTCGTTATTGCTATCTAAAATAATTAGACGAGCCAAAACTAAATACTATGAAGATAAATTTACCCAAATAAAGAGCAACATTAAAAAAACTTGGAGCTGTAACCTACCTTACCCCTCTGTTGTCAACCCATGTATGTTTTTTTTTTTTCAAAACAACGCTGTTTGAATGTAATTTTGTGTAATAATTTGTAATTGTATTTGTGCTGCTTTTTCAGCCATGTTCCCCCCTCTTTTACCTCTATTTTTATTTGTTCTCAACACATTTTATTCTTTTTACCCATTAGTATTAAGCTTTAGTCATTAATGTTTTTCCTGCCCGAAACGCTTTGTGTAATAGTGGCTTTAGGCATTGTATGTACTAGCTCTATCTATTAATCCAACAAACTTTGTAAAATCTCTTTATGTATGTACCTTACCTAAATAAACATTTATTTATTTTATTTTATTTTATTATGAGAAGAATCAAGACGGATGAAGATAGACAGAGACTACAGGATGACCTGGACAAACTGGAGGAATGGTCTAGAAAATTGCTGCTAAAGTTCAACTCAGGAAAGTGTAAGGTAATGAAATTAGGCAAAGGGAGCAGGAGGCTGAACACAAGGTACCATCTGGGAGGTGAAATCCTGCAAGAGTCAAATAGAGAGAAAGATCTAGGGGTTGATATCACACCGAACCTGTCCCAAGAGGCCCACATCAAAAGGATATCATCAGTGGCATATGCTAGACTGACCAACATAAGAACTGCCTTCAGAAACTTGTGTAAGGAATCGTTCAGGACCCTGTATACCACTTATGTCAGACCAATCCTGGAATATGCAGCTCCAGTCTGGAGTCCATACCTATTTAAACACAAGACAAAGTTAGAGAAGGTTCAGCGGTATGCCACCAGGCTCGTCCCGGAACTGAGAGGTATGAGCTACGAGGAAAAGCTAAAGGAGCTGAACCTCACGTCCTTGGAAAACAGAAGAGAATGGGGAGACATGATAACCCCCTACAAAATTCTCAGGGGAATTGACAGGGTGAACAAAGACAAACTCTTCACCACAGGTGGGACACGAACAAGGGGATACAGGTAGAAACTTAGTACCCAGATGAGCCACAGAGACCTTAGAAAGAATTTTGTCGGTGTCAGTGTAGTTAATAAATGGAATGCACTAGGAAGTGATGTGGTGGAGGCTGACTCCATACACAGTTTCAAATGTAGATATGATAGAGCCCAGTAGGCTCAGGAATCTGTACACTAGTTGATTGACAGTTTAGAGGCGGGACCAAAGAGCCAAAGCTCAACCCCTGCAAGCACAATTAGGTGAGTACAGTTAGGTGAGTACAGACAGCACAGTTTCGCCTCCTTCTCTGGGGCGAGACAGCATGCTTCTTCCTTGTGTTTTGAGCTGAACAAATACCTGCGTTTTCAGTTCATCCTCGTCGCCAATGTGAAGTTGTGTGTTGCTGAGGAAGTCTTGGTTGTAGGGTTGATATAAAGCCAATGCCAGGGTTGATATAAAGCCAAAGCCAGGGTTGATATAAAGCCAATGCCAGGGTTGATATAAAGCCAATGCCAGGGTTGATATAAAGCCAATGCCAGGGTTGATATAAAGCCAATGCCAGGGTTGATATAAAGCCAATGCCAGGGTTGATATAAAGCCAATGCCAGGGTTGAAATAAAGCCAAAGCCAGGGTTGATATAAAGCCAATTCCAAGAGTACGACTTAGTCAAACTAGAAATGCTTTACAATTCGAGGGACCTCGAATGTCGAATGACCTTCCCAATTATGTTAAAGACTGTACCTCTCCCAACCAGTTTAAGATAAAAACTAAGTACTACCTAATTAACTCAATGTAACCTACCTCACCCCCAAAATGTCAACCCTTGTCTTCTATTTTAAACAATGCTGTTTTGTTGACCAAATTGTACTTTTGCTTTCTTTCTGCCATGTCCCCCCCCCCTTTTTATATTTTTTTCTTATTTTTCTCAACACAATTTATACTTTAATCTCAATTAGTATTAAGTTTTAGTCTTAGTGTTTTTCCTGCCCGAAATGTTTTGCGTAATAGTGGCTTTAGGTATTGTATGTACTAGCTCTATCTATAAATCCATCAACTTTTGTATCTTACCTTGTATGTATGTACCTTACCTGAATAAAAATTTATTTATTTATTTATTTATTTATAATGCTTGGCTACTGACTTTAATACTTATAAAGATACATGACTAGCAGCATCCAAGCCTGGCGGGCGTCCTGTACGCTCTCTGTTGTTAACATACTGCTGGCGTATGAAACAGCGCATACAAATGGATGGTGCCGTTTGCTATGAACATGACATCGTCCATTCTCAGTTAGGCGCTAGAGAAACTTACAAGGAAACGTCTCTTGGAACACTTAAAAAATTAAGATTTCTCTCAAAGCACCAGCATGGATTTAGTTAAGGCTGATAATGCCATACGATTTTCTAAAGGTTATGATTAAATACAAATGATAAAACTAATGGAAGAAGGGTTAGCTGCCATTATTTTCATTGTTAATCAACAAATGTGAAGGCCCCAGGAATAGTACAGGCTGGAAAGCTATTTCTTGATTCTGTTAACACAACAAGGTTGTTATAACTGAAAAATGCTGCTATGGGGGATCTAGTATTACTCTGGTGTAGGGGCAGTTAGAATTAAGATGTACCTCTAGTTGTGGAGATCAGTAAGGCCCGGCCCCCAATAAAAATATAAATCATGATTAACAATTGACTACAAGGCAATGTCAGTTTAGAGGTAGATCATAGATCTCCTACCCAGGAAGAATGGATACTCCTTTAAAACTAACTTATTTATTAACCCCTTAACAACCCCCCATATACATCCACACCAATAACAATAATAATAATTACTTTACCACCCTACCTTACGTTAAAAGCCTTGGTCCACATAAGCAGGATGCACAAGCTAGGGTAAAGTTTACTAGGGAAGCACTTGAAGCTTGGGGCAGCTTAGGGGTAGTGAGCCCACTTGGTACCTTATCACAACACAACACTAATGGGTACCCAAAACACTGGCAAATACTACCCCAAGGTCTCCACCAATCTTACAATCCCACAGTAGGCAAACTTAAATATACCATACTAAACTTAGTACACTTAAACATACAAATAGGTAAGGGAGAGTAGAAGGAAGAAGGGGAGAGAGGTGCAGAGCCCCACAGTCCAGATGTTTACACAATACAATACAATACAATACAATTTTATTTAGGTAAGGTACATACATACAATAAATATTTACAAGGATTGTTAACTTATAGGTAGAGCTAGTACATACAATGCCTAAAGCCACTATTACGCAAAGCGTTTCGGGCATGATAAACTTAAATGACAAGCTTAATACTAATTGAGCATAATGAGTAGAATGAAAACAAGAAATGAAAACATAGATGAAAAAGCAGCACAAATACAATTATGTCGACAAACAGCGCTCTTTAAAGAAAAAAACAGACATTGGTTGACAATAGAAGGGTAAGGTAGGTTACAGGGAATTTATTAGGTATAGCTTCGCTTTTAACTTAAACTGGTTGAGAGAGGTACAGTCTTTAACATGGTTGGGAAGGTCATTCCACATTCTGGGCCCCTTGATTTGTAGAGCATTTCTAGTTTGATTAAGTCTTACTCTAGGAATATCAAAACTGTATTTATTTCTGGTGTGATGCGCATGGGTTCTGATACAACCTTCTATGAAGCTTTTGAGATCAGGATTGGCATTATAGTTTAGCGTTTTATATATGTATAATACACATGAGAGAATGTGCAGTGACTTAATGTCTAACATATTCAGAGATTTAAGTAGGGGTACCGAGTGGTGTCTGGGGCCAGAATTGGATATTGTCCTAATAGCAGCTTTGTGTTGAGTAATTAGAGGACGTAAGTGATTTTGGGTAGTAGAGCCCCAAGCACAAATACCATAGCTGAGATATGGATAGATAAGGGAGTAATAGAGAGTCACCAGGGCAGGGCGTGGTACATAATATCTGATCTTAGAAAGAATGCCCACAGTTTTTGAAACTTTTTTTGATATGTTTAGAATGTGTCCCTGGAAATTAAGCTTGTGGTCAATGAGAATGCCAAGGAATTTGCCATCTAATTTGTTACAAATTTGGGTATTGTTTATTTTGAGATTTATTTGATTAGAGGATTTATTGCCAAACAGAATATAAAAGGTTTTGTCAATGTTAAGGGTGAGTTTGTTGGCAGTTAGCCACAGATGGACTTTATTTAGCTCAGTATTTACTGTGGCATTTAGAGCAAGGGGATCAGGACTGGAGTAAATGAAGGTTGTGTCGTCAGCAAATAGAATTGGTTTGAGGTGTTGGGAGGCATTTGGAAGGTCATTAATGTAGATGAGAAAGAGGAGAGGGCCAAGTATGCTGCCCTGGGGAACACCAATGTTGATGGGTAGGGTGGGAGAAATTGTATTATTCACAGAAACATATTGGAGCCTGTCAGTAAGGTAGGATTTGAGGTATTGTAGGGAGTGTCCTCTGACTCCATAATGATGTAATTTAAGAAGAAGGTTTTGGTGGTTGACAGTGTCAAAAGCTTTACGCAGGTCCACAAACAACCCAACAGAGAACTCATTTTTATCAAGAGCTGTATGAATCGAGTTAAGCATACTAATAAGTGCATCGTTAGTGCTTTTTTTGGGTCTGAAGCCATATTGGCAAGGGCTAAGTATATTGAGTTTGGCTAGATATGAGTAAAGCTGCTTATAGATTAGTTTTTCAAAAATTTTTGACAAGTTTGGCAGGATAGATATAGGTCTGTAGTTGTTAACATCTGTGAGATTACCACATTTGTGGACAGGCGTTACTCTCGCTTTTTTTAGAATATCTGGGAAGGTTTGGAGTTCAAGTGACTTGTTGAAGAGCAAAGCAATAGCAGGGGCTAAAGATCTGGAGGCTTTTTTGTAAATTAAAGTTGGTATCTCCTCAAGGGCACCAGACTTGGTTTTAAGGGAAAGGATTATCTCATTGACGTCAGTGGAATTAATAGGCTTTAGGTACAGAGACTGTGGATAGTTACCTGAAAGATAGTCATTAATGTCTGTACTGGAAGATGGAATATCATTTGCAAGGGATGAACCAATGGAAGAGAAGAACCTATTGAACTCAGTAGCAGAATCAGAGGCTGAAAGCTGACCATCGTTATTAGACAGGAGAGTCGGTTTGTTATTTAAAGACTTCTTTGATCCCAATATTTGAGAAATTGTTCTCCAAGTTTGTTTAATGTTGCTTTTTATTTGGGTAAATTTATCTTCGTAGTATTTAGTTTTGGCTCGTCTAATTATCTAAGACAGCAATAATGAGTAATTCTTTGAGAATTCTTTGGAGACAATTCCTAACCTATACTTCTTCTCAAGGTCATGTTTTTTATTAATAGATTAATATTAATAATATTAATAACACCTCGAACGCCACCAGAGAAGACCGCATCCAGCGACCAGATCAGGGCTCCCGAGTTGTGTGGTGCCGGGAAGAGCCTAATTGATCGTGCAGCTATACACATTACAAATCCTCACTAATGTACAATATTGTTTACTTTACTCATTCTAAGGATAGTTAATAATTACTACAATGTTATACTTAATCCACAACAAGCTCAAGAGTCTGAATGCTTGTGAGCAACAAGATTCGTCTTATGTCTGGCAAGGAAGATACGAACAAATACACCTCGCCATGTGTCCCAAATAATATAAAGTAGTTTATTTAGCTCAATTTGACCTCTGGTTTCCACTGGTGAACCCAGGGTCGTAACAAAGGTGAAGACTGCTAGGATGGTACACACGCACATGGACATATAATTTACATCAAAGTTGTGAGAAACGTTTAGGTGACCACAAGACTATTATCTAGGCAACGCAGTGTCCCAGACTTACTATGTTCCACAGTCACATCCATATTGATTGAATTATTTATTTATTTATTTATCTATTTATTTATTTAATTAATTTTTTATTTAAGGTAAGGTAATTATCAAAAGAAGGCACCAAACCAGGAAGGCTATGTAGCACTATCAAAGCGCGAAATAATCAGAGGGCGCTAAATATCACCAAGAATGCCAATACGAGAACAAAAACGCATAAGGCGAACGATATCAAAAGTATCCGATTCACCTAGAATTCTATCGAGGGACAAGTGACCGCGAGGGACGGTCGGAAAGCAAGACACGCTCGTCCTGGAAGTCAGGACATTCAACAAGGATATGCACAACTGTAAGAGGGACAACGCAATTCGGACAATAAGGAGCAGGGCGGCGCTCCATTAAGTGACCGTGGGTTAAGCGGGTATGACCAACCTGCAGCCGTGCCAAAGCAGTTTCCCACCGCCGGTTACGGTGGCAGGAGGAAGGCCACGGGGACACACTACGTTTGAGAGTACGCAGCTTGTTACCAACCACAGAGGACCAATAACACTGCCAACGGGCAAGAATGGAAGAATGAAAAACAGGATAAAAGTCGGAATAAGGAATACCTTTACGGGAGATGGGACAAGAACGGAAAGCTTCCTTAGCGGAAGCATCCGCACGCTCATTGAAAGAAACACCAATATGGCTGGGAACCCAGCAAAACTCTACTGATTTAAATTTACTAGAAATAAGAAACAGCCAATGTTGAATCTCGATGACCACCGGATGGACAGGATTAAAGGACCCTAGAGCCATGAGGGCACTACGAGAATCAACTACAACCACAAAGGAGGAATGAGAATGAGAAAGCAAGAGACGAAGAGCATAGAGAATAGCATAAAGTTCTGCCGTAAAGACGCTAGCCTCCGAAGGGAGGCGGCACATATAAGTACGGTCAGGAAAAACAACAGAGTAGCCCACACCGTCCGCAGACTTAGACCCATCAGTGAAGATGGAAATAGAGTGGGAGTGCAAAGAAAAGTGCTCAAGGAAGAGGCTTTTCAGAATCGTAGGAGGGGTAAAGGCTTTAGTAATACAAGTCAAGGACGTACAAAACTTGGGAAGGGGGACTCTCCACGGAGGTAAGGAAGGAACAATTCGAGGAGAAACATTAGAAATATGAACAGAAAGAGAATCCTGTAAGCGAGATAACCGGACAGAAAGTGGGAGACAATGAAGAGGAACAGGAACACAAGGAGGAGGAAAAGTCAATGCACGACACTTGAAACAATCACTTGAAACAATCGAGGGATCCCACCTCCACCACGTTCCTCGTGGGAGGAAATGATGTTGGTCGAGTTAGGAGTGAGGAACTGATTCAGAGGTATAAAACAGCCATAGAATTAGTTAGGAGCAAGGGAGGAATCCCGATCATATGTGGCATTCTTCCAAGAAAGGGAGTGGGAAATGAATGGATGTCGAGGGCAATTGGTGTCAATTGCCGGCTGGAAAGATATTGCAAATCAAATGCAATATCTTTCATAGACAACTGGGAACACTTCTATGGAAGAAATGAAATGTATGCTCGTGATGGGGTGCATCTATCGAGAGCTGGGGTTGTTGCTGTTGCGAACTCGTTGGAAGAAGTGGTTAGAGGTGTTTGTTTGGGTTTAAACTGTTAGTAGATAGAGGTATGGGAATTGATTTGGAGGAAGGAGGTAATAAAAGTATGTGTTTGTGGGAGAAAGGAATTGGCAAAATGATCAGGGAAAGAGAAGGGCCTCAAAATAACAATTCACTTAGGGTATATTACACTAACTAAGAAATCAAATTAACGGATTACACTAACAAAGAAATCAAATTAACGGATTAAATGCTCTTGTCTGCACAGAAAAAATAGATATTATTGCACTTACCGAAACGTGGATGAATGTAGAAAATTAAGAACTATTAGCTGAATATCAAATAAATGGATTTAAACTATTTCACACAGATGAAAGATATTAGACGAGGAGGTGGAGTAGCCATATATGTTAGGGACAATTTGAAATGTAGTCTCAAAGAGTGAATCAAAACTGAGCCACACACAGAAACTATTTGGATAGAATTAAACGAAAAAGCTAATAATATTATAATAGGAGTTATATATAGGCCACCAAATTTAGACAGAATGGAAGCAAAGCATCTATGGGATGAAATATCTAGAGCATCTAGATCTAACATTATTTATGTCATGGGTGACTTTAATTTTAGTGGAATAAACTGGTTGAACAAAACAGGGAATAGTGAAGCAGAAGATTTTCTAGAATTAATTGACGATTGCTTTCTTACTCAACACATTAAGGAACCAACACGGGAAAATAATATTTTAGATTTAGTGTTAACTAACAGGGAAACACAAATTAATGACATTGAAATAGGGAGTGAGCTAGGGAACAGTGATCACAAAGAAATCAGATTTAGCATAGAATGGAATAGACCTGTAGGAGAAAATTCTGTTAGAGTGCCAGATTTTCGAAAAGCTGATTTTAATAGCCTAAGAAATTTTTTGGGTCAAATTGATTGGAAAGCCTTGGGTATGGAGTGTGAACCGGTCTTGGAGCGAGACATGAACCCAGCGATAGGTGACTTAAATGGGGATTTCGATGTGGATTCAATATATAACTTATTTAAGAATATTCTAAACAAAACACAGGAACGTAGTATACCATACAAATTGAATAGATCGAATACTAATGACCCAAAGTGGATAACAAAGAATTTGAAGAACCTTATAGGTAAAAAGAGAGCTTGGTACAAAAGGATTAAAAATGGGGAGGTCACTTTAGAACAGGAATTCGTACAACTGGTTAGAAATGTTAAAAAATAGATAAGGAAAGCAAAAAGAAACTATGAAGTTCGCATAGCAGGGCAAGCAAAGACAAATCCTAAAGGGTTTTTTCAGTTATATCGTACTAAGACTAGGGAAAGGATAGGTCCAATAAAAACTGAAACAGGTCAAATAACAGATAGTGATGAAGATATGAGTAGTATTTTTAATAAATATTTTGTATCTGTATTTACTAAAGAGGAACTTAACAATATGCCTTCAGCCGAACAAGTCTATGTGGGTGGGGACGAGGACAGGTTGACGAGTTTAGCAGTTACCAGGGAGGATGTTCTTAAACAAATAGTAAAACTCAAACCAAACAAATCCCCAGGGCCGGATGAAGTGTTTGCTAGGGTGCTTAAAGAATGCAAAGAGGAGCTTTCCGAGCCACTGTCTACCATATTTAATAAATCAATAGAGTCAGGCAGAGTGCCAGAGTCATGGAAGGTAGCTAATGTGGTACCAATTTTTAAGAAAGGAGATAGATCACTTGTGTCAAACTATCGGCCAATTAGCCTAACGTCTATTGTGGGAAAGTTACTTGAATCAATAATTGCAAATACAATTCGTCTCCATCTTGAAAAACATAAATTAATAATTGAGTCGCAACATGGTTTTATAAATGGCCATTCATGTTTAACAAATTTGTTATCTTTTTATTCTAGCATAGTTGAGGCAGTTGATAGTGGTAAGGATTGTGATGTTGTGTACCTTGACTTTAGCAAAGCTTTTGATACAGTGCCACATGAAAGACTGATTAAAAAGATAGAGTCTCATGGTAATGGGGGTGCTATATTAAGCTGGATTAGGGCATGGCTATACCAAAGGAAACAGAGTTAGTATAAATGGAATCAAGTCAGAGTGGGAAAATGTTGTAAGTGGAGTGCCTCAAGGCTCTGTCCTGGGACCTCTGTTGTTTATAATATATATAAATGATTTAGATTCATTTACATTTAGATTCACCTGGCTGGTTAGATTCATCCAGTCAGTCAGGTGCTGTCACAGTTTGAGGTTGTGTTAGCTGGAGCTCTGGAGTAACATTATTATTGCAATAATGGAAGGATTAGTAAATGATTTGGTGAGTTTGGTTGGAGCTCTGAGAGCAGAGATGGACTCCCTGCGGGAGGAGGTACGACGGCTGAGACTTCGAGAGGAAACAAAGGAGGAGACCAATGTTGACGAGATCTCATCGTGGAGAGTAGTGAAAGACAGGGGTCTTAAGAAGACTTTGACAAGGCCGCCTACAGACGCCCTAAGGACGGCAAATTCATTTGCCTTGTTGGAGGACGAGTGCTGTAATACGCCTGCAGCGAGGAAATCAGCGAGGAACGGCGGAGCGCAGGCCCCTCAGGCTGCTCAGAAAGTTAGGGCGGTACCGAAGCGAATTTTGGTTGTGGGAGATTCCCAGGTGAGGTATTTAGACAGAACGTTTTGTGTCAGAGATAGGGGGAACAGATTAAGGATTTGCTATCCGGGAGCTGGAATTGGTGATATTGTTGAAAACATGAATGATATTATGACGGGAAATGGGAACAAACCCATTATTTGTATTAGTGCAGGGGGTAATGATGTTGGGCGAGTTAGGAGTGAGGAACTAATACAGAGATTTAGGACAGCCATTGAATTAGTTAGGAGCAAGGGAGGAATCATATGTGGCATTCTTCCAAGAAAGGGAGTGGGAAATGAATGGATGTCGAGGGCACTTGGTGTCAATTGCCGGCTGGAAAGATATTGCAAATCAAATGCAATATCTTTCATAGACAACTGGGAACGCTTCTATGGAAGAAATGAAATGTATGCTCGTGATGGGGTGCATCTATCGAGGGCTGGGGTTGTTGCTGTTGCGAACTCGTTGGAACCAGTGGTTAGAGGTGTTTGTTTGGGTTTAAACTGTTAGTAGATAGTGGTATGGGAATTGATTTGAAGGAAGGAGGTAATAAAAGTATGTGTTCGTGGGAGAAAAGAATTGGCAAAATGATCAGGGAAAGAAAAGGGCCTCAAAATAACAATTCACTTAGGATATATTACACTAACAGTAGAAGTCTAAGAAATAAAATTAATGAATTAAATGCTCTTGTCTGCACAGAAAAAATAGATATTATTGCACTTACCGAAACGTGGATGAACGTAGAAAATAGAGAACTATTAGCTGAATATCAGATAAATGGATTTAAACTATTTCACACAGATAGATATATTAGACGAGGAGGGGGAGTAGCCATATATGTTAGGGACAATTTGAAATGTAGTCTCAAAGAGGGAATCAAAACTGAGCCACACACAGAAACTATTTGGATAGAATTAAACGAAAAAGCAAATAATATTATAATAGGAGTTATATATATGCCACCAAATTTAGACAGAATGGAAGCAAAGCATCTATGGTATGAAATATCTAGAGCATCTAGATCCAACAGTATTTATGTCATGGGTGACTTTAATTTTAGTGGAATAAACTGGGTGAACAAAACAGGGAATAGTGAAGCAGAAGATTTTCTAGAATTAATTGACGATTGCTTTCTTACTCAACACATTAAGGAACCAACTCGGGAAAATAATATTTTAGATTTAGTGTTAACTAACAGGGAAACACAAATTAATGACATCGAAATAGGGAGTGAGCTAGGGAACAGTGATCACAAAGTATTCAGATTTAGCATAGAATGGAATAGACCTGTAGGAGAAAATTCTGTTAAAGTGCCAGATTTTCGAAAAGCTGATTTTAATAGCCTAAGAAATTTTTTGGGTCAAATAGATTGGAAACTCTTGGGTATGAGGTGTGGGCCGGTCTTAGAGCGAGACATGAACCCAGCGATAGGTGACTTAAAAGGGGATTTCGATGTGGATTTAATATATAACTTATTTAAGAATATTCTAAACAAAGCACAGGAACGTAGTATACCATACAAATTGAATAGGTCGAATACTAATGACCCAAAGTGGATAACAAATAATTTAAAGAACCTTATAGGTAAAAAGAGAGCTTGGTACAAAAGGATTAAGAATGGGGAAGTCAGGTTAGAACAGGAATTTATACAACTGGTTAGAAATGTTAAAAAAGAGATTAGGAAAGCAAAAAGAAAGTATGAAGTTCGCATAGCAGGGCAAGCAAAGTCAAATCCTAAAGTTTTTTTTCAGTTATATCGAACTAAGACTAGGGAAAGGATAGGTCCATTCAAATCTGAGACAGGTCAAATAACAGATAATGACAAGGAGATGAGTAGTATTTTTAACAAATATTTTATAACTGTATTTACTAAAGAAGAACTTAACAATATGCCTTCAGCCGAACAAGTCTATGTGGGTGGGGATGAGGACAGGTTGACGAGTTTAGTAGTTACCAAGGAGGATGTTCTTAAACAAATAGTAAAACTCAAACCAAGCAAATCCCCAGGGCCGGATGAAGTGTTTGCCAGGGTGCTTAAAGAATGCAAAGAGGAGCTTTCCGAGCCACTGTCTACCATATTTAATAAATCAATAGAGTCAGGCAGAGTGCCAGAGTCATGGAAGGTAGCTAATGTGGTACCAAGTTTTAAGAAAGGAGATAGATCACTTGCGTCTAACTATCGACCAATTAGCCTATCGTCTATTGTGGGAAAGTTACTCGAATCTATAATAGCAAATAAAATTCGTCTTCATCTTGAAAAACATAAATTAATAATTGAGTCGCAACATGGTTTTATAAATGGCCGTTCATGTTTAACAAATTTGTTATCTTTTTATTCTAGCATAGTTGAGGCAGTTGATAGTGGTAAGGATTGTGATGTTGTGTACCTTGACTTTAGCAAAGCTTTTGATACAGTGCCACATGAAAGACTGATTAAAAAGATAGAGTCTCATGGTAATGGGGGTGCTATATTAAGCTGGATTAGGGCATGGCTAAACCAAAGGAAACAGAGAGTTAGTATAAATGGAATCAAGTCAGAGTGGGAAAATGTAGTAAGTGGAGTGCCTCCAGGCTCTGTCCTGGGACCTCTGTTGTTTATAATATATATAAATGATTTAGATTCAGGTTTGAGTAGCAACATTTGCAAATTTGCCGATGATACGAAAATCGGTAGGGAAATTAATTCGAAGGAGGACTCACTATCACTTCAAGTTTATCTAGATAGAGTTTTGAAATGGTCAAAGGATTGGCAGATGCAGTTTAATGCTGATAAATGTAAAGTTCTGAGGTTAGGTAATGATGATAGAGTTACAAGATACGAGCTAGATGGTGTTGTGATTGCGAAGTCGGATTGCGAAAGGGATCTGGGAGTTATGATTAGTAAGAATTTAAAACATAAGAACATAAGAACATAAGAACAAAGGCAACTGCAGAAGGCCTATTGGCCCATACGAGGCAGCTCCTATTTATAACCACCCAATCCCACTCATATACTTGTCCAACCCGCGCTTGAAACAATCGAGGGACACCACCTCCACCACGTTACGCGGCAATTGGTTCCACAAATCAACAACCCTGTTACTGAACCAGTATTTACCCAAGCCTTTCCTAAATCTAAACTTATCCAATTTATACCCATTGTTTCGTGTTCTGTCTTGTGTTGATATTTTTAATACCCTATTAATATCCCCCTTGTAATGTCCATTCATCCACTTGTAAACCTCTATCATGTCACCCCTAACTCTTCGCCTTTCCAGTGAATGCAACTTAAGCTTTGTTAATCTTTCTTCATATGAAAGATTTCTAATTTGGGGAATTAACTTAGTCATCCTACGTTGGACACGTTCAAGTGAATTTATATCCATTTACTTGCAGAAAGTAAAGGAAGTACCCAAGCAAACACCAGCCGTGGGAGACTCCCAGACAAGGCACCCGGACAGAACGCCCCGCGCTAGAGACAGGGGGAACAGGTCAAGGGTCCGCCATCCCGGAGCTGGCACCGGTGATACTACAAACAACATGAACGACACCATGGCCGGCAATGGGAACAATCCCACCATCTGCATCAGCGTGGGAGGAAACGATGTTGGTCGAGTCAGGAGTGAGGAACCGATTCAGAGGCACAAAACAGCCACAGAGCCAGCCAGGAGCAAGGGAGGAACCCCGATCACACGCGGCACTCCTCCAAGAAAGGGAGCGGGAAATGAACGGACATCGAGGGCACCCGGTGTCAATTGCCGGCTGGAAAGACACTGCAAATCAAATGCAACATCTTTCACAGACAACTGGGAACACTTCCATGGAAGAAACGAAATGCATGCCCGTGACGGGGCGCACCCATCGAGAGCTGGGGCCGTTGCCGCCGCGAACTCGCCAGAAGAAGTGGCCAGAGGCGCCCGTTTGGGTCCAAACTGCTAGCAGATAGAGGCATGGGAACTGATTTGGAGGAAGGAGGCAACAAAAGTATGTGTTTGTGGGAGAAAGGAATTGGCAAAACGATCAGGGAAAGAGAAGGTCCGCAAAACAACAATCCACTTAGGGTACACTACACCAACAGTAGAAGTCTAAGAAACAAAACCAACGAACCAAATGCTCTTGTCTGCACAGAAAAAATAGACACCACTGCACCCACCGAAACGTGGACGAATGCAGAAAATAGAGAACCACCAGCTGAACATCAAATACACGGACCTAAACCACTTCACACAGACAGACACACTAGACGAGGAGGTGGAGCAGCCACACACGCCAGGGACAACCCGAAATGCAGTCTCAAAGAGGGAATCAAAACAGAGCCACACACAGAAACCACCTGGACTGAATCAAACGAAAAAGCCAACAACATTATAACAGGAGCAACACATAGGCCACCAAACTCAGACAGAACGGAAGCAAAGCATCTATGGGACGAAATATCTAGAGCATCCAGATCCAACAGCATCTATGTCATGGGCGACCCCAACCTTAGCGGAACAAACTGGTTGAACAAAGCAGGGAACAGTGAAGCAGAAGACTTTCCAGAACCAACCGACGACTGCTCTCTCACGCAACACATCAAGGAACCAACACGGGAAAACAATATTCTAGATTTAGTGTTAACCAACAGGGAAACGCAAACCAACGACATCGAAACAGGGAGCGAGCCAGGGAGCAGCGACCACAAAGAAATCAGACCCAGCACAGAATGGAACAGGCCAGCAGGAGAAAACTCCGTCAAAGTGCCAGACCTTCGAAAAGCCGACTCCAACAAAAGGATCAATGCATAAATGTTCGTAATAAGGCAAATCGGACACTTGGATTTATTAATCGCAGCGTTAGTAACAAGACACCTGGTGTGGTTCTCAAGCTATATCTTGCTCTAGTTAGGCCCCATTTAGATTATGCAGTTCAGTTTTGGTCGCCATATTATAGAATGGATATAAATTCACTTGAACGTGTCCAGCGTCCCTACGTGTCCAGCGTAGGATGACTAAGTTAATTCCCCAAATTAGAAATCTTTCATATGAAGAAAGATTAACAAAGCTTAAGTTGCATTCACTGGAAAGGCGAAGAGTTAGGGGCGACATGATAGAGGTTTACAAGTGGGTGAATGGACATAACAAGGGGGATATTAATAGGGTATTAAAAGTATCAACACAGGACAGAACACGAAACAATGGGTATAAATTGGATAAGTTTAGATTTAGGAAAGACTTGGGTAAATACTGGTTCAGTAACAGGGTTGTAGATTTGTGGAACCAATTGCCGCGTAACGTGGTGGAGGTGGGGTCCCTCGATTGTTTCAAGCGCGGGTTGGACAAGTATATGAGTGGGATTGGGTGGTTATAGAATAGGAGCTGCCTCGTATGGGCCAATAGGCCTTCTGCAGTTACCGTTGTTCTTATGTTCTTATGTTTACAAGTGGGTGAATAGACATAACAAAGGGGATATTAATAGGGTATTAAAAGTATCAACACAAGACAGAACACGAAACAATGGGTATAAATTGGATAAGTTTAGATTTAGGAAGAACTTGGGTAAATACTGGTTCAGTAACAGGGTTGTTGATTTGTGGAACCAATTACCGCGTAACATGCTGGAGGAGGGGTCCCTCGATTGTTTCAAGCGCGGTTTGGACAAGTATATGAGTGGGATTGGGTGGTTATAAATAGGAGCTGCCTCGTATGGGCCAATAGGCCTTCTGCAGTTACCTTTGTTCTTATGTGTTGATATTTATAATACCCTATTAATATCCCCCCTGTTATGTCCATTCATCCACTTGTAAACCTCTATCACGTCACCCTTAACTCTTCGCCTTTCCAGTGAATGCAACTTAAGCTTTGTTAACCTTTCTTCATACGAAAGATTTCTAATTTGGGGAATTAACTTAGTCATCCTACGTTGGACACGTTCAAGTGAATTTATATCCATTCTATAATAAGGCGACCAGAACTGAACTGCATAATCTAAATGTGGGTGTTAGGGGTGACATGATAGAGGTTTACAAGTGGATGAATGGACATAACCGGGGGGATATTAATAGGGTATTAAAAGTATCAACACAGGACAGAACGCGAAACAATGGATATAAATTGGATAAGTTTAGATTTAGGAAAGACTTGGGTAAATACTGGTTCAGTAACAGGGTTGTTGATTTGTGGAACCAATTGCCGCGTAACATTGTGGAGGTGGGGTCCCTCGATTGTTTCAAGCACGGGTTGGACAAGTATATGAGTGGGATTGGGTGGTTATAGAATAGGAGCTGCCTCGTATGGGCCAATAGGCCTTCTGCAGTTACCTTTGTTCTTATGTTCTTAATGGGGCCTAACCAGAGCAAGATATAGCTTAAGAACCACACCAGGTGTCTTGCTACTAACGCTTCAATTAATAAATTTAAATGGGCCAGAGTTGGATATTGTCCTAGTAGCAGCTTTGTGTTGATTTAAATGATTTAGATTCAGGTTTGAGTAGCATCATCTGCAAATTTGCAGATGACACAAAAATCGGCAGGGAAATTAACATGGAAGAAGACTCTCTATCACTTCAAGTTGATCTAAATAGGGTTTTGAAATGGTCAAAAGATTGGCAGATGCAGTTTAATACTGATAAATGTAAAGTTCTGAGGCTAGGTAATGATGATAGAGTTACAAGATACTAGCTTGATGGTGTTGAGATTGCGAAGTCGGATTGCGAAAGTGATCTGGGAGTTATGATTACATAAGAACATAAGAACAAAGGTAACTGCAGAAGGCCTATTGGCCCATACGAGGCAGCTCCTATTCTACAACCACCCAATCCCACTCATATACTTGTCCAACCCGTGCTTGAAACAATCGAGGGACCCCACCTCCACAATGTTACGCGGCAATTGGTTCCACAAATCAACAACCCTGTTACTGAACCAGTATTTACCCAAGTCTTTCCTAAATCTAAACTTATCCAATTTATATCCATTGTTTCGTGTTCTGTCCTGTGTTGATACTTTTAATACCCTATTAATATCCCCCCGGTTATGTCCATTCATCCACTTGTAAACCTCTATCATGTCACCCCTAACTCTTCGCCTTTCCAGTGAATGCAACTTAAGCTTTGTTAATCTTTCTTCATATGAAAGATTTCTAATTTGGGGAATTAACTTAGTCATCCTACGCTGGACACGTTCAAGTGAATTTATATCCATTCTATAATATGGCGACCAAAACTGAACTGCATAATCTAAATGGGGCCTAACTAGAGCAAGATATAGCTTGAGAACCACACCAGGTGTCTTGTTACTAACGCTGCGATTAATAAATCCAAGTGTCCGATTTGCCTTATTACGAACATTTATGCATTGATCCTTTTGTTTTAAATTCTTACTAATCATAACTCCCAGATCCCTTTCGCAATCCGACTTCGCAATCACAACACCATCTAGCTCGTATCTTGTAACTCTATCATCATGACCCAAAGTGGATAACAAAGAATTTGAAGAACCTTATAGGTAAAAAGAGAGCTTGGTACAAAAGGATTAAAAATGGGGAGGTCACTTTAGAACAGGAATTCGTACAACTGGTTAGAAATGTTAAAAAAGAGATAAGGAAAGCAAAAAGAAACTATGAAGTTCGCATAGCAGGGCAAGCAAAGACAAATCCTAAAGGTTTTTTTCAGTTATATCGTACTAAGACTAGGGAAAGGATAGGTCCATTAAAAACTGAGACAGGTCAAATAACAGATAGTGATGAAGAGATGAGTAGTATTTTTAATAAATATTTTGTATCTGTATTTACTAAAGAGGAACTTAACAATATGCCTTCAGCCGAACAAGTCTATGTGGGTGGGGACGAGGACAGGTTGACGAGTTTAGCAGTTACCAGGGAGGATGTTCTTAAACAAATAGTAAAACTCAAACCAAACAAATCCCCAGGGCCGGATGAAGTGTTTGCCAGGGTGCTTAAAGAATGCAAAGATGAGCTTTGTGACCCACTGTCAACCATATTTAATAAATCAATAGAGTCAGGCAGAGTGCCAGAGTTTTGGAAAGTTGCTAATGTGATACCAGTTTTTAAGAAAGGAGATAGATCACTTGCGTCTAACTATCGACCAATTAGCCTAACGTCTATTGTGGGAAAGTTACTCGAATCTATAATAGCAAATAAAATTCGTCTTCATCTTGAAAAACATAAATTAATAATTGAGTCGCAACATGGTTTTATAAATGGCCGTTCATGTTTAACAAATTTGTTATCTTTTTATTCTAGCATTGTTGAGGCAGTTGATAGTGGTAAGGATTGTGATGTTGTATACCTTGACTTTAGCAAAGCTTTTGATACAGTGCCACATGAAAGACTTATTAAAAAGATAGAGTCTCATGGTATTGAGGGTGCTATATTAAGCTGGATTAGGGCATGGCTATACCAAAGGAAACAGAGAGTTAGTATAAATGGAATCAAGTCAGAGTGGGAAAATGTTGTAAGTGGAGTGCCTCAAGGCTCTGTCCTGGGACCTCTGTTGTTTATAATATATATAAATGATTTAGATTCAGGTTTGAGTAGCAACATTTGCAAATTTGCCGATGATACGAAAATTGGTAGGGAAATTAATTCGGAGGAGGACTCACTATCACTTCAAGTTGATCTAGATAGGGTTTTGAAATGGTCAAAGGATTGGCAGATGCAGTTTAATGCTGATAAATGTAAAGTTCTGAGGTTAGGTAATGATGATAGAGTTACAAGATACGAGCTAGATGGTGTTGAGATTGCGAAGTCGGATTGCGAAAGGGATCTGGGAGTTATGATTAGTAAGAATTTAAAACAAAAGGATCAATGCATAAATGTTCGTAATAAGGCAAATCGGACACTTGGATTTATTAATCGCAGCGTTAGTAACAAGATACCTGGTGTGGTTCTCAAGCTATATCTTGCTCTAGTTAGGCCCCATTTAGATTATGCAGTTCAGTTTTGGTCGCCATATTATAGAATGGATATAAATTCACTTGAACGTGTCCAGCGTAGGATGACTAAGTTAATTCCCCAAATTAGAAATCTTTCATATGAAGAAAGATTAACAAAGCTTAAGTTGCATTCACTGGAAAGGCGAAGAGTTAGGGGTGACATGATAGAGGTTTACAAGTGGATGAATGGACAAAACCGGGGGGATATTAATAGGGTATTAAAAGTATCAACACAGGACAGAACACGAAACAATGGGTATAAATTGGATAAGTTTAGATTTAGGAAAGACTTGGGTAAATACTGGTTCAGTAACAGGGTTGTTGATTTGTGGAACCAATTGCCGCGTAACATTGTGGAGGTGGTGTCCCTCGATTGTTTCAAGCACGGGTTGGACAAGTATATGAGTGGGATTGGGTGGTTATAGAATAGGAGCTGCCTCGTATGGGCCAATAGGCCTTCTGCAGTTACCTTTGTTCTTATGTTCTTCTTATGTTCTTATTACCTAACCTCAGAACTTTACATTTATCAGCATTAAACTGCATCTGCCAATCCTTTGACCATTTCAAAACCCTATCTAGATCAACTTGAAGTGATAGTGAGTCCTCCTCCGAATTAATTTCCCTACCGATTTTCGTATCATCGGCAAATTTGCAAATGTTGCTACTCAAACCTGAATCTAAATCATTTATATATATTATAAACAACAGAGGTCCCAGGACAGAGCCTTGAGGCACTCCACTTACAACATTTTCCCACTCTGACTTGATTCCATTTATACTAACTCTCTGTTTCCTTTGGTATAGCCATGCCCTAATCCAGCTTAATATAGCACCCCCAATACCATGAGACTCTATTTTTTTAATCAGTCTTTCATGTGGCACTGTATCAAAAGCTTTGCTAAAGTCAAGGTATACAACATCGCAATCCTTACCACTATCAACTGCCTCAACAATGCTAGAATAAAAAGATAACAAATTTGTTAAACATGAACGGCCATTTATAAAACCATGTTGCGACTCAATTATTAATTTATGTTTTTCAAGATGAAGACGAATTTTATTTGCTATTATAGATTCGAGTAACTTTCCCACAATAGACGTTAGGCTAATTGGTCAATAGTTAGACGCAAGTGATCTATCTCCTTTCTTAAAAACTGGTATCACATTAGCAACTTTCCAAAACTCTGGCACTCTGCCTGACTCTATTGATTTATTAAATATGGTTGACAGTGGGTCACAAAGCTCCTCTTTGCATTCTTTAAGCACCCTAGCAAACACTTCATCCGGCCCTGGGGATTTGTTTGGTTTGAGTTTTACTATTTGTTTAAGAACATCCTCCCTGGTAACTGCTAAACTCGTCAACCTGTCCTCGTCCCCACCCACATAGACTTGTTCGGCTGAAGGCATATTGTTAAGTTCCTATTTAGTAAATACAGATACAAAATATTTATTAAGAACATAAGAACATAAGAACATAAGAACAAAGGTAACTGCAGAAGGCCTATTGGCCCATACGAGGCAGCTCCTATTCTATAACCACCCAATCCCACTCATATACTTGTCCAACCCGTGCTTGAAACAATCGAGGGACCCCACCTCCACAATGTTACGCGGCAATTGGTTCCACAAATCAACAACCCTGTTACTGAACCAGTATTTACCCAAGTCTTTCCTAAATCTAAACTTATCCAATTTATATCCATTGTTTCGTGTTCTGTCCTGTGTTGATACTTTTAATACCCTATTAATATCCCCCCGGTTATGTCCATTCATCCACTTGTAAACCTCTATCATGTCACCCCTAACTCTTCGCCTTTCCAGTGAATGCAACTTAAGCTTTGTTAATCTTTCTTCATATGAAAGATTTCTAATTTGGGGAATTAACTTAGTCATCCTACGCTGGACACGTTCAAGTGAATTTATATCCATTCTATAATATGGCGACCAAAACTGAACTGCATAATCTAAATGGGGCCTAACAAGAGCAAGATATAGCTTGAGAACCACACCAGGTGTCTTGTTACTAACGCTGCGATTAATAAATCCAAGTGTCCGATTTGCCTTATTACGAACATTTATGCATTGATCCTTTTGTTTTAAATTCTTACTAATCATAACTCCCAGATCCCTTTCGCAATCCGACTTCGCAATCACAACACCATCTAGCTCGTATCTTGTAACTCTATCATCATTACCTAACCTCAGAACTTTACATTTATCAGCATTAAACTGCATCTGCCAATCCTTTGACCATTTCAAAACCCTATCTAGATCAACTTGAAGTGATAGTGAGTCCTCCTCCGAATTAATTTCCCTACCGATTTTCGTATCATCGGCAAATTTGCAAATGTTGCTACTCAAACCTGAATCTAAATCATTTATATATATTATAAACAACAGAGGTCCCAGGACAGAGCCTTGAGGCACTCCACTTACAACATTTTCCCACTCTGACTTGATTCCATTTATACTAACTCTCTGTTTCCTTTGGTATAGCCATGCCCTAATCCAGCTTAATATAGCACCCCCAATACCATGAGACTCTATTTTTTTAATCAGTCTTTCATGTGGCACTGTATCAAAAGCTTTGCTAAAGTCAAGGTATACAACATCGCAATCCTTACCACTATCAACTGCCTCAACAATGCTAGAATAAAAAGATAACAAATTTGTTAAACATGAACGGCCATTTATAAAACCATGTTGCGACTCAATTATTAATTTATGTTTTTCAAGATGAAGACGAATTTTATTTGCTATTATAGATTCGAGTAACTTTCCCACAATAGACGTTAGGCTAATTGGTCGATAGTTAGACGCAAGTGATCTATCTCCTTTCTTAAAAACTGGTATCACATTAGCAACTTTCCAAAACTCTGGCACTCTGCCTGACTCTATTGATTTATTAAATATGGTTGACAGTGGGTCACAAAGCTCCTCTTTGCATTCTTTAAGCACCCTAGCAAACACTTCATCCGGCCCTGGGGATTTGTTTGGTTTGAGTTTTACTATTTGTTTAAGAACATCCTCCCTGGTAACTGCTAAACTCGTCAACCTGTCCTCGTCCCCACCCACATAGACTTGTTCGGCTGAAGGCATATTGTTAAGTTCCTCTTTAGTAAATACAGATACAAAATATTTATTAAAAATACTACTCATCTCTTCATCACTATCTGTTATTTGACCTGTCTCAGTTTTTAATGGACCTATCCTTTCCCTAGTCTTAGTACGATATAACTGAAAAAACCCTTTAGGATTTGTCTTTGCTTGCCCTGCTATGCGAACTTCATAGTTTCTTTTTGCTTTCCTTATCTCTTTTTTAACATTTCTAACCAGTTGTACGAATTCCTGTTCTAAAGTGACCTCCCCATTTTTAATCCTTTTGTACCAAGCTCTCTTTTTACCTATAAGGTTCTTCAAATTCTTTGTTATCCACTTTGGGTCATTAGTATACGATCTATTCAATTTGTATGGTATACTACGTTCCTGTGCTTTGTTTAGAATATTCTTAAATAAGTTATATATTGAATCCACATCGAAATCCCCATTTAAGTCACCTATCGCTGGGTTCATGTCTCGCTCCAAGACCGGCCCACACCCCATACCCAAGCCTTTCCAATCAATTTGACCCAAAAAATTTCTTAGGCTATTAAAATCAGCTTTTCGAAAATCTGGCACTTTAACAGAATTTTCTCCTACTGGTCTATTCCATTCTATGCTAAATCTGATTTCTTTGTGATCACTGCTCCCTAGCTCACTCCCTATTTCGATGTCATTAATTTGCGTTTCCCTGTTAGTTAACACTAAATCTAAAATATTATTTTCCCGTGTTGGTTCCTTAATGTGTTGCGTAAGAAAGCAATCGTCAATTAATTCTAGAAAATCTTCTGCTTCACTATTCCCTGTTTTGTTCAACCAGTTTATTCCGCTAAAATTAAAGTCACCCATGACATAAATACTGTTAGATCTAGATGCTCTAGATATTTCATCCCATAGATGCTTTGCTTCCATTCTGTCTAAATTTGGTGGCCTATATATTACTCCTATTATAATATTATTAGCTTTTTCGTTTAATTCAATCCAAATAGTTTCTGTGTGTGGCTCAGTTTTGATTCCCTCTTTGAGACTACATTTCAAATTGTCCCTAACATATATGGCTACTCCACCTCCTCGTCTAATATATCTATCTGTGTGAAATAGTTTAAATCCATATATTTGATATTCAGCTAATAGTTCTCTATTTTCTACATTCATCCACGTTTCGGTAAGTGCAATAATATCTATTTTTTCTGTGCAGACAAGAGCATTTAATTCGTTAATTTTATTTCTTAGACTTCTACTGTTAGTGTAATATACCCTAAGTGAATTGTTATTTTGCGGACCTTCTCTTTCCCTGATCGTTTTGCCAATTCCTTTCTCCCACAAACACATACTTATATTACCTCCTTCCTCCAAATCAATTCCCATACCTCTATCTACTAACAGTTTAAATCCAAACAAACTCCTCTAACCACTTCTTCTAGCGAGTTCGCAACAGCAACAACCCCAGCTCTCGATAGATGCACCCCATCACGAGCATACATTTCATTTCTTCCATAGAAGTGTTCCCAGTTGTCTATGAAAGATATTGCATTTGATTTGCAATATCTTTCCAGCCGGCAATTGACACCAAGTGCCCTCGATATCCATTCATTTCCCACTCCCTTTCTTGGAAGAATGCCACATATGATCGGGATTCCTCCCTTGCTCCTAACTAACTCTATGGCTGTTTTATACCTCTGAATCAGTGAATTAAAAATACTACTCATCTCTTCATCACTATCTGTTATTTGACCTGTCTCAGTTTTTAATGGACCTATCCTTTCCCTAGTCTTAGTACGATATAACTGAAAAAACCCTTTAGGATTTGTCTTTGCTTGCCCTGCTATGCGAACTTCATAGTTTCTTTTTGCTTTCCTTATCTCTTTTTTAACATTTCTAACCAGTTGTACGAATTCCTGTTCTAAAGTGACCTCCCCATTTTTAATCCTTTTGTACCAAGCTCTCTTTTTACCTATAAGGTTCTTCAAATTCTTTGTTATCCACTTTGGGTCATTAGTATACGATCTATTCAATTTGTATGGTATACTACGTTCCTGTGCTTTGTTTAGAATATTCTTAAATAAGTTATATATTGAATCCACATCGAAATCCCCATTTAAGTCACCTATCGCTGGGTTCATGTCTCGCTCCAAGACCGGCCCACACCCCATACCCAAGCCTTTCCAATCAATTTGACCCAAAAAATTTCTTAGGCTATTAAAATCAGCTTTTCGAAAATCTGGCACTTTAACAGAATTTTCTCCTACTGGTCTATTCCATTCTATGCTAAATCTGATTTCTTTGTGATCACTGCTCCCTAGCTCACTCCCTATTTCGATGTCATTAATTTGCGTTTCCCTGCTAGTTAACACTAAATCTAAAATATTATTTTCCCGTGTTGGTTCCTTAATGTGTTGCGTAAGAAAGCAATCGTCAATTAATTCTAGAAAATCTTCTGCTTCACTATTCCCTGTTTTGTTCAACCAGTTTATTCCGCTAAAATTAAAGTCACCCATGACATAAATACTGTTAGATCTAGATGCTCTAGATATTTCATCCCATAGATGCTTTGCTTCCATTCTGTCTAAATTTGGTGGCCTATATATTACTCCTATTATAATATTATTAGCTTTTTCGTTTAATTCAATCCAAATAGTTTCTGTGTGTGGCTCTGTTTTGATTCCCTCTTTGAGACTACATTTCAAATTGTCCCTAACATATATGGCTACTCCACCTCCTCGTCTAATATATCTATCTGTGTGAAATAGTTTAAATCCATATATTTGATATTCAGCTAATAGTTCTCTATTTTCTACATTCATCCACGTTTCGGTAAGTGCAATAATATCTATTTTTTCTGTGCAGACAAGAGCATTTAATTCGTTAATTTTATTTCTTAGACTTCTACTGTTAGTGTAATATACCCTAAGTGAATTGTTATTTTGCGGACCTTCTCTTTCCCTGATCGTTTTGCCAATTCCTTTCTCCCACAAACACATACTTTTATTACCTCCTTCCTCCAAATCAATTCCCATACCTCTATCTACTAACAGTTTAAACCCAAACAAACACCTCTAACCACTTCTTCTAACGAGTTCGCAACAGCAACAACCCCAGCTCTCGATAGATGCACCCCATCACGAGCATACATTTCATTTCTTCCATAGAAGTGTTCCCAGTTGTCTATGAAAGATATTGCATTTGATTTGCAATATCTTTCCAGCCGGCAATTGACACCAAGTGCCCTCGATATCCATTCATTTCCCACTCCCTTTCTTGGAAGAATGCCACATATGATCGGGATTCCTCCCTTGCTCCTAACTAACTCTATGGCTGTTTTATACCTCTGAATCAGTTCCTCACTCCTGACTCGACCAACATCATTTCCTCCCACGCTAATGCAAATAATGGGATTGTTCCCATTACCAGCCATAATATCATTCATGTTGTTTATAATATCACCAATGCCAGCTCCGGGATAGCAAACCCTTAACCTGTTCCCCCTATCTCTAGCACAAAACGTTCTATCCAAATACCTTATCTGGGAATCTCCCACAACTAATGTTTGCTTAGGTACTTCCTTTACTTTCTGAGGGGCCTGCGCTTCCTTTCTCTTCGTTGCTTTCCCTTTTGCGCGATCCACAGTCTCTCCACAGCACTCGTCCTCCAAAACGTCAAATGAATTTGAAGTTGCTATGGCGTTTGAAGGCGGCTTTATCAAAGTCTTCTTAAGGCCCCTGTCTTTCGCAACTCTCCAAGACGAGGTCCCTTTACTGCTGGTCTCCTCCTTCGTTACTTCTCGTTTTTTAAGCTGACGCACCTCCTCCCGCAGAGAGTCCAACTCTGTCCTCAGGGCTCCCACTAGAGTCACCAGGTCCTTCACTACAACTTCCATATTGCTTCCATATCATCATTACCTAACCTCAGAACTTTACATTTATCAGCATTAAACTGCATCTGCCAATCCTTTGACCATTTCAAAACCCTATCTAGATCAACTTGAAGTGATAGTGAGTCCTCCTCCGAATTAATTTCCCTACCGATTTTCGTATCATCGGCAAATTTGCAAATGTTGCTACTCAAACCTGAATCTAAATCATTTATATATATTATAAACAACAGAGGTCCCAGGACAGAGCCTTGAGGCACTCCACTTACAACATTTTCCCACTCTGACTTGATTCCATTTATACTAACTCTCTGTTTCCTTTGGTATAGCCATGCCCTAATCCAGCTTAATATAGCACCCCCAATACCATGAGACTCTATTTTTTTAATCAGTCTTTCATGTGGCACTGTATCAAAAGCTTTGCTAAAGTCAAGGTATACAACATCGCAATCCTTACCACTATCAACTGCCTCAACAATGCTAGAATAAAAAGATAACAAATTTGTTAAACATGAACGGCCATTTATAAAACCATGTTGCGACTCAATTATTAATTTATGTTTTTCAAGATGAAGACGAATTTTATTTGCTATTATAGATTCGAGTAACTTTCCCACAATAGACGTTAGGCTAATTGGTCGATAGTTAGACGCAAGTGATCTATCTCCTTTCTTAAAAACTGGCATCACATTAGCAACTTTCCAAAACTCTGGCACTCTGCCTGACTCTATTGATTTATTAAATATGGTTGACAGTGGGTCACAAAGCTCCTCTTTGCATTCTTTAAGCACCCTAGCAAACACTTCATCCGGCCCTGGGGATTTGTTTGGTTTGAGTTTTACTATTTGTTTAAGAACATCCTCCCTGGTAACTGCTAAACTCGTCAACCTGTCCTCGTCCCCACCCACATAGACTTGTTCGGCTGAAGGCATATTGTTAAGTTCCTCTTTAGTAAATACAGATACAAAATATTTATTAAAAATACTACTCATCTCTTCATCACTATCTGTTATTTGACCTGTCTCAGTTTTTAATGGACCTATCCTTTCCCTAGTCTTAGTACGATATAACTGAAAAAACCCTTTAGGATTTGTCTTTGCTTGCCCTGCTATGCGAACTTCATAGTTTCTTTTTGCTTTCCTTATCTCTTTTTTAACATTTCTAACCAGTTGTACGAATTCCTGTTCTAAAGTGACCTCCCCAAGTTCTAAAGTGACCTCCCCAAGTAAAAATATAAAAGAGTAGTAAAAATATAAAACAAAAGGATCAATGCCTGAATGTTCGTAATAAGGCGAATAGGATTAACTGGGTTTTATTAATCGAAGCGTTAGTAACAAGACACCTGGTGTTGTTCTTCAGCTATATCTTGCTCTGGTTTGGCCCCATTTAGATTATGCAGTTCAATTTTGGTCGCCATACTATAGAATGGATATAAATTCACTTGAACGTGTCCAGCGTAGGATGACTAAGTTAATTCCCCAAATTAGAAATCTTTCATATGAAGAAAGATTAACAAAGCTTAAATTGCATTACCTTGAGGTTACCTTGAGGTGCTTTCTGGGGCTTAGCGTCCCCGCGACCCGGTCGTCGACCAGGCCTCCTGGTTGCTGGACTGATCAACCAGGTTGTTGGACGCGGCTGCTCGGAGCCTGACGTATGAGTCACAGCCTGGTTGATCAGGTATCCTTTGGAGGTGCATTCACTGGAAAGGCGAAGAGTTAGGGGTGACATGATACAGGTTTACAAGTGGATGAATGGACATAACAAAGGGGGATATTAATAGAGTATTAAATGTGTCAACACAAGACAGAACACGAAACAATGGGTATAAATCCTGGTGACTCTAGTGGGAGCCCTGAGGACATAAGAACATAAGAACATAAGAACAAAGGTAACTGCAGAAGGCCTATTGGCCCATACGAGGCAGCTCCTATTCTATAACCACCCAATCCCACTCATATACTTGTCCAACCCGTGCTTGAAACAATCGAGGGACCCCACCTCCACAATGTTACGCGGCAATTGGTTCCACAAATCAACAACCCTGTTACTGAACCAGTATTTACCCAAGTCTTTCCTAAATCTAAACTTATCCAATTTATATCCATTGTTTCGTGTTCTGTCCTGTGTTGATACTTTTAATACCCTATTAATATCCCCCCGGTTATGTCCATTCATCCACTTGTAAACCTCTATCATGTCACCCCTAACTCTTCGCCTTTCCAGTGAATGCAACTTAAGCTTTGTTAATCTTTCTTCATATGAAAGATTTCTAATTTGGGGAATTAACTTAGTCATCCTACGCTGGACACGTTCAAGTGAATTTATATCCATTCTATAATATGGCGACCAAAACTGAACTGCATAATCTAAATGGGGCCTAACTAGAGCAAGATATAGCTTGAGAACCACACCAGGTGTCTTGTTACTAACGCTGCGATTAATAAATCCAAGTGTCCGATTTGCCTTATTACGAACATTTATGCATTGATCCTTTTGTTTTAAATTCTTACTAATCATAACTCCCAGATCCCTTTCGCAATCCGACTTCGCAATCACAACACCATCTAGCTCGTATCTTGTAACTCTATCATCATTACCTAACCTCAGAACTTTACATTTATCAGCATTAAACTGCATCTGCCAATCCTTTGACCATTTCAAAACCCTATCTAGATCAACTTGAAGTGATAGTGAGTCCTCCTCCGAATTAATTTCCCTACCGATTTTCGTATCATCGGCAAATTTGCAAATGTTGCTACTCAAACCTGAATCTAAATCATTTATATATATTATAAACAACAGAGGTCCCAGGACAGAGCCTTGAGGCACTCCACTTACAACATTTTCCCACTCTGACTTGATTCCATTTATACTAACTCTCTGTTTCCTTTGGTATAGCCATGCCCTAATCCAGCTTAATATAGCACCCCCAATACCATGAGACTCTATTTTTTTAATCAGTCTTTCATGTGGCACTGTATCAAAAGCTTTGCTAAAGTCAAGGTATACAACATCGCAATCCTTACCACTATCAACTGCCTCAACAATGCTAGAATAAAAAGATAACAAATTTGTTAAACATGAACGGCCATTTATAAAACCATGTTGCGACTCAATTATTAATTTATGTTTTTCAAGATGAAGACGAATTTTATTTGCTATTATAGATTCGAGTAACTTTCCCACAATAGACGTTAGGCTAATTGGTCGATAGTTAGACTCAAGTGATCTATCTCCTTTCTTAAAAACTGGTATCACATTAGCAACTTTCCAAAACTCTGGCACTCTGCCTGACTCTATTGATTTATTAAATATGGTTGACAGTGGGTCACAAAGCTCCTCTTTGCATTCTTTAAGCACAAACTGCACCTATCATAAAGAAGAAGCACCACCATTGACCGCCAAGTGCTCACATCAAGTCTAACTCTAAGAAACAACACTCAAGCCTTGACGCTTCTCCCAACATCCGGGGGAGAAAACCTTCACACAAACTGCACCTGTCATAAAGAAGATGAAGACTCACCAGTGTCCACAGTGTCCGAAGGTATTCACCCGTCGTGGAGATGTGAAGACTCACATGTTAGTGCATTCAGGTGACAAACCTCATCAGTGTCCACAGTGTCCGAAGGTATTCACCCGTCGTGGAGATGTGAAGACTCACATGTTAGTACATTCAGGTGACAAACCTCACGAGTGTCCAGAGTGTGGGAAGAGATTCAGTCGGCGTGGAAATATGAAGACTCACATGTTAGAGCATTTAGGTGATAAACCTCATAAGTGTCGAGAGTGTGAGAAGAGATTCAGTCGGCGTGGACATTTGAAGACTCATATGTTAGTGCATTCAGATGATAAACCTAATAAATGTCCAGAGTGTGGGAAAAGATTCAGGCATCTTGGAAGTATGAAGACTCACAGGAAGGTGCATGCGAATGAGAGACCTTTTCAATGTGCCGAGTGTGGTAAAAAATTTAGAGAACGTGGATCTATAATACAGCACATGTTAGTGCATTCAGGTGAGAAACCGCATGAGTGTCCAGAGTGTGGGAAGAGATTCAGTCAGCGTGGTAGTATGAAGACTCACATGTTAGTGCATTCAGGTGATAAACCTCACGAGTGTCCAGAGTGTGGAAAGAGATTTAGTCAACTTGGAAGTATGAAGAGGCACAAAATGATACATGCAAATAATAGGCTAAACACTTTGAGTGTGGAAGATAATTAAGAGAATGTTGAAGGATAATGAGGCACATAATGGTATATTAACATACCTTTAATCTAACAGTGTGCTATCACAATGTCAGTTGGATGTTCTTCAGAGGTAATTATATTTTGTTTGACAAATACACTTCACAATGTGGTGAATGCTTTTTCCTACTGAGTTTAATTTTCCTTCCCAATTCTCCTTTTTAATTGCTATTTCCCAGCGACTTTTTGCTATTCTTGATCATTCTTTTAGATGTCGTCTTCTGTTTTGACACTGGATGTTAGATAATAATAATAATAATAATAATTTTTATTTAGGCAAAGGTACATACATAAAGAGATTTTACAAAGTTTGTTGGCTTTATAGATAAGAGCTAGTACATACAATGCCTAAAGCCACTATTACGCAAAGCGTTTCGGGCAGACTCACGGCACGGCAGATGAGGCACAGTCTTTCGCCCGTAAAACTGTGGTACCCGAAACTGTTGAGCAAAGGGACACTTTTATTGTCACTCTTTTCCTTCGTTGCTGAGCCCAACCTTGACGGACTGATGGTTCTTAAAGTGGTGATTGCAGGGCATCACCACTTTATCAGGTCTTATTATACGCAGTCTCCGTGGCGTAAGACACTCGCCTGGCGTTCCGCGAGCGCTATGTCATGGGTTCGTATCCTGGCCGGGGAGGATTTACTGGGCGCAATTCCTTAACTGTAGCCTCTGTTTAATGCAACAGTAAAATGTGTACTTGGATGAAAAAACGATTCTTCGCGGCAGGGGATCGTATTCCAGGGACCATAGGATTAAGGACTTGCCCGAAACGCTACGCGTACTAGTGGCTGTACAAGAATGTAACTCTTGTATATATCAAAAAAAAAAAAAAAAAGGGTGTCCTATCCTCTAATTGTGCCGCCATGGTGGGTATGGGGGCTTGTTTGTTGATATGTTTACCTGTTCATTTACATGCTGATATCTGACCCTTATTTTTAACTTCTCAGATGTGGGGTGGGAGACCAGGGCCCCGAGTCGGACTGTGATGGAAAGCCGGGCTCTGTAGCCCCCTGCTACTTTGGGCCCAGGCCAAGCAGCTCCAGACTTTTCCTGCTTGATACCCACTTGATGATGTTTTGGGTGTTCTTCTAGTCCCCGAGGCCAGGCTTGACTTGTGAGAGCTTGGTCTACCAGGTCCCGACTACCCCTCTCTGCTCCCCTTCTACCTCTGTGGCTGGGTTGAGCCCCAAGCCCCCAGTGATGACCACTTCATCACATGGAGTGGCTTCGTCTCTCATTGTAACAAATTAACTGCGCCTTTTACCCCCTCTCTTACTGGGGGTGCTCGGGGCCGTCCTCTCTGCAGTCACACTTGCACGATTCCTTCCGGTTCTAATACCTTCCAAGCTTTGTTTGGTCCTGCTACATGGACTAAGTATTTTAATCTCGGTCATGTTAATTCTACTCGTCCTGATGATTTATTCATCCATAAACACCTAGTTGATACCTGGTTGATGGGGTTCTGGGGGTTATTCTACTCCCCAAGCCCGGCCCGAGGCCAGGTTTGACTTGTGAGAGTTTGGTCCACTAGGCTGTTGCTTGCAGCAGCCCACAGGCCCACATACCCATCGCAGCCCGGTTGGTCCGGCACTCGTTGGAGGAAACTATCTAGTTTCCTCTTGAAGATGTCCACGGTTGTTCTGGCAATATTTCTTATGCTCGCTGGGAGGATGTTGAACAACCATGGACCTCTGATGTTTATATAGTTCTCTCTAATTGTGCCTATGGCACCCCTACTCTTCATTGGTTGTACAGTACTCTGCATTTTCTACCATATTGTTCACTCCAGTATGTTGTTATTTTACTGTGCAGATTTGGGACCTGGCCCTCCAGTATTTTCCCACTTGTATATTATTTGATATTTCTCCCATCGTCTTTCTAGTGAGTACATTCGGAGAGCTTGGGCCACTTATCATGGCTTCAAGTACTCTATGTCTAAGACTTGTGCTATGACTTTTACTCAGAAGCATGTCGTTCTTTGTCCCTCTTTCGCTTTATGGTCATCTCCTTGTGTTCAGGTAGTCCGCTAAGCTTTTGGGGTTAATCTTTGACACTCGTTTGTCTTGGTCGCCTCATATCTCTTACCTCCAAGTTGAATGCTCCAAGACCCTTACCATCCTTATGGTTTTGTCCCATACTTCTTGGGGAGCTGATAGCCGCACACTCCTCTCTTTACATTCGTCTCTCGTCCTGTCTAAACTCGATTATGGTTGCCCTGCTTATTCGTCTCCTACTCTTCGTCGTCGTGATGCTTTGCACCGTACTGGGTTGCGCCTCAGCTCTGGTGCCTTTCGTTCGACTTCCGCCCTCAGCTTGTATTTTTTTTTTTTTTTTTTTTTTTTTTTTTTTTTTTTTTTTTTTTGAGATATATACAAGAGTTGTTACATTCTTGTACAGCCACTAGTACGCGTAGCGTTTCGGGCAGGTCCCTGGAATACGATCCCCTGCCGCGAAGAATCGTTTTTTCATCCAAGTACACATTTTACTGTTGCGTTAAACAGAGGCTACAGTTAAGGAATTGCGCCCAGTAAATCCTCCCCGGCCAGGATACGAACCCATGACATAGCGCTCGCGGAACGCCAGGCGAGTGTCTTACCACTACACCACGGAGGTATGTTGATACTGCCTTCCTATCTTTCCAGGATCACCGTGATCGCCACTGTCTTTGATATCTTGCGCGGTCCTTGCAACATCCTTCCTCTCGCCTCTTGTCATGTTTTGACTTTTACCCCTCCTGTAGTTCCTGTTCTTCATCACCACCTCCCTCTTTTTCGTCTCGTCTTTATTTAGATTTCACGTGGTGGATTCTTCGTGACCTCCATAACAGTGACCATTTCCCCATCCTTGTCACCTTTTTCTCTTTTCACCCTTCTCTCTCCTTCCCTGGTGGCAGTTTGTCAAGGCTGACTGGAATCTATTCACTCTACATGCTACTCTTTCTGACCTCTCCTATCTGCCTCATCGTCGAGCCCTACTCCTTTTTTCATCACACCATATTAGATGCTGCCCTCCACTCTATTCCTTGCTCTGCCTTCAGGGGCATGCGGAAATCTGACTCTGCCCTGACTCTCTGCGGTTCTATGGCAGCGGGCTCAGAAAGCGAAACATCTCCTAATGAATTTCACCTCTCTCAATGCATGGTTTCAGTATATACTGAATCTGTTTAACCTTATCTGGCAATCATCTGTCCCTGAGGACTGGCTTCAGGTGGTGTTTTTTCCTATTCAGAAACCAGGGTCTCCAGGGATAGCTGCTAAGGACATCTGCCCCATTGCCCTCACGAGTTGCGTCTGCAAACTCTTTGAACGTATGTTCAATGTCCTTATGATGTTGTACTTGGAACACTATCGCCACCACTTACCTTCTCAATTTGGCTTTTACATGTGTCATGACTGATGTTTTGGTGAACATGGTCTATATATGTACTGCTTTTGCTGCAAAGACCTCTGTTGTTGCTGTCCTTTTTTTGACCTGAAAAAGGCATATGACACCACCTGGAGATACCATATTTTGTCCCAACTCCATTCGTGGTAATCTCCTCCTCTTCCTACGAAGCTTCCGCTCTAATCGTTCCTTTTAGTTAGTGATGGTTTGTACCATTCTGCCTCTTTACTGCAATATGAAGGTGTACCTCACAGTAGTGTTCTGAGCACTTACTAATTTTCCTGGTTGCCCTCAGTGGTCTTCTTTACTCCCTTCCCTCTGGAATCTCATCAGCTCTCTATGTTGACAATCTTACCCATTGCTGTCAAGGTGATGACTTGCCTTTCCTTCAACGGCAACTTCAACTTGCGATTGATGCCGTGTCATCCTGGGACACCAATCATGGCATCAAGTTCTCTACAACTAAAACTTTTGCGATGACTTTTACTCGGAAGTAGGTCGTTCTTCATCCCCCTTTGTCGCTTTATGGTAATCCCCTTTTGTGCAAAGGTTTTGCTAAACTTATGGAGTTAATCTTTGAAACTCGTTTGTTTTGGTCTCCCCATATCTCCAACCTCTGAGTTGGATGCTCTAAGGTCCTTAACTTACTTAAGGTAAGTTATACTTCCTTGGGAGCTGATACGAGCACGCTCCACCTTCGTGCTGTCTAAACTCAAGTATGGTTGTCTTGTATATATCTACGTTAATTTTAACTCCAATAAAAAACAATTGACCTCATACATAATGAAATGGGTAGCTTTATCATTTCATAAGAAAAAAATTAGAGAAAATATATTAATTCAGGAAAACTTGGCTTATTAGGCAAATCGTTCCTTGCATAGTAGGCTGAGAAGTGTGTTCTGGCTACTAGGTACGACATATATATTTATATATGTCGTACCTAGTAGCCAGAACACACTTCTCAGCCTACTATGCAAGGAACGATTTGCCTAATAAGCCAAGTTTTCCTGAATTAATATATTTTCTCTAATTTTTTTCTTATGAAATGATAAAGCTACCCATTTCATTATGTATACATTATGAGAAGTGTGTTCTGGCTACTAGGTACGACATATATATTTATATATGTCGTACCTAGTAGCCAGAACACACTTCTCAGCCTACTATGCAAGGAACGATTTGCCTAATAAGCCAAGTTTTCCTGAATTAATATATTTTCTCTAATTTTTTTCTTATGAAATGATAAAGCTACCCATTTCATTATGTATGAGGTCAATTGTTTTTTATTGGAGTTAAAATTAACGTAGATATATACAAGACAACCATACTTGAGTTTAGACAGCACGAAGGTGGAGCGTGCTCGTATCAGCTCCCAAGGAAGTATAACTTACCTTAAGTAAGTTAAGGACCTTAGAGCATCCAACTCAGAGGTTGGAGATATGGGGAGACCAAAACAAACGAGTTTCAAAGATTAACTCCATAAGTTTAGCAAAACCTTTGCACAAAAGGGGATTACCATAAAGCGACAAAGGGGGATGAAGAACGACCTACTTCCGAGTAAAAGTCATCGCAAAAGTTTTAGTTGTAGAGAACTTGATGCCATGATTGGTGTCCCAGGATGACACGGCATCAATCGCAAGTTGAAGTTGCCGTTGAAGGAAAGGCAAGTCATCACCTTGACAGCAATGGGTAAGATTGTCAACATAGAGAGCTGATGAGATTCCAGAGGGAAGGGAGTAAAGAAGACCACTGAGGGCAACCAGGAAAATTAGTAAGTGCTCAGAACACTACTGTGAGGTACACCTTCATATTGCAGTAAAGAGGCAGAATGGTACAAACCATCACTAACTAAAAGGAACGATTAGAGCGGAAGCTTCGTAGGAAGAGGAGGAGATTACCACGAATGGAGTTGGGACAAAATATGGTATCTCCAGGTGGTGTCATATGCCTTTTTCAGGTCAAAAAAAGGACAGCAACAACAGAGGTCTTTGCAGCAAAAGCAGTACATATATAGACCATGTTCACCAAAACATCAGTCATGACACATGTAAAAGCCAAATTGAGAAGGTAAGTGGTGGCGATAGTGTTCCAAGTACAACATCATAAGGACATTGAACATACGTTCAAAGAGTTTGCAGACGCAACTCGTGAGGGCAATGGGGCAGATGTCCTTAGCAGCTATCCCTGGAGACCCTGGTTTCTGAATAGGAAAAAACACCACCTGAAGCCAGTCCTCAGGGACAGATGATTGCCAGATAAGGTTAAACAGATTCAGTATATACTGAAACCATGCATTGAGAGAGGTGAAATTCATTAGGAGATGTTTCGCTTTCTGAGCCCGCTGCCATAGAACCGCAGAGAGTCAGGGCAGAGTCAGATTTCCGCATGCCCCTGAAGGCAGAGCAAGGAATAGAGTGGAGGGCAGCATCTAATATGGTGTGATGAAAAAAGGAGTAGGGCTCGACGATGAGGCAGATAGGAGAGGTCAGAAAGAGTAGCATGTAGAGTGAATAGATTCCAGTCAGCCTTGACAAACTGCCACCAGGGAAGGAGAGAGAAGGGTGAAAAGAGAAAAAGGTGACAAGGATGGGGAAATGGTCACTGTTATGGAGGTCACGAAGAATCCACCACGTGAAATCTAAATAAAGACGAGACGAAAAAGAGGGAGGTGGTGATGAAGAACAGGAACTACAGGAGGGGTAAAAGTCAAAACATGACATATATAAATATATATGTCGTACCTAGTAGCCAGAACACACTTCTCAGCCTAATATGCAAGGCCCGATTTGCCTAATAAGCCAAGTTTTTATGAATTAATTGTTTTTCGACTACCTAACCTACCTAACCTAACCTAACCTAACTTTTTCAGCTACCTAACCTAACCTAACCTATGAAGATAGGTTAGGTTAGGTTAGGTAGGGTTGGTTAGGTTCGGTCATATATCTACGTTAATTTTAACTCCAATAAAATAAAATTGACCTCATACATAATGAAATGGGTAGCTTTATCATTTCGCAAGAAAAAAATTAGAGAAAATATATTAATTCAGGAAAACTTGGCTTACTAGGCAAATCGGGCCTTGCATAGTAGGCTGAGAAGTGCGTTCTGGCTACTAGGTACGACATATATATATATATATGTATATATATTTTATATATATATATATATATATATATATATATATATATATATATATATATATATATATATATATATATATATATATATATATATATATATGAAACACTGAATTGCAATGCTAAACCTGTTCTTAAATACATGGTAGGGGGCTGTAGCAGAATCTTTGAAATCCTTACTATAAACAAATATTTATTTGATATTCCAAGAGTGCGACTTAGCCAAAGTGGAAATATTACACACATCAAGAGTCCCAAAATGTAAAATGTTCTTCCCAATAACATCAAAGACTGTCCCTCTCTCAACCAGTTTAAGAGAGAAACTAAGTACTACCTAATAAATGCCATGTAACCTACCTTACTTACTGATTGTCAACCTATGTCTTGCTATTATTAAACAATAATGAATAATGACTGAACTTGTAATACTGCTATATGCCAAGTAAACAAAAAAAGTTACCATGTTTATTTAGTTAAAATTACCATCGGCTGTTCTGTTGCAGTTTTGCTGTTCCGTTTAACATGTAATTATTGTCATTTTTTTTATTTTTTCTACTTTTGTTCAACTTTTGCTTTTCATCTCAATTATTTTTAGCAATTAATTTTAAGTGTTTATCCACAGCATGTCTGAAACACTGTGCATATTAGTGGCTTTAGGCATAGTATATTCTTGCTTTATCTAGAAATCCAACATTGTTCTTGTAACCCATTTTCTATGTACGTTTCTCAAAAAAACATTATCATCTTTAGCATTATCATTATGTTAAACAGGAATAGCTTATGGAATAGTATAGTGAAAGGATAGAAGAGTGGGGAATATAATATGTGATTTTTGAGAATATACCAACAGTTTGAGACTTTGCCTGTGTACTGTATGTGAGTGTTCAAATTTAGTCTCTTGTTTATGTATAGGCCAAGGAACTTTTTCATCATTTTTAATGGTAATGTTGACATTATCTATTTGAAGGTGAATTTCATTTGGTAATTTACTTCCAAATACAATGTAATAGGTCTTCTCTATATTTAGTTTGTTGGTTGACATCCAACCACATCCAGTTTGTTTCAATTTGTTGTTTACAATATTACTTATTGTGTGATGCATTGGAGTTTGAATAGATGAAGGCAGTATCGCCAGCAAATAGTATTGGTTTAAGGATGTTAGAGACATTTGGTGTATATAAGCAATAGGAGAGGTTCTAAGATACTGCCCTGTGGCACTCCTACGGTTACAGTAGAGATGTGGGGGGGGGGGTTATGTCATTAATGGCTACATATTGGTGTCTATCATTAAGATATGATAGAATATAGTTATCAGGAAGGCCTCAGATTCTGTAATGATTAAGTTTAAGAAAAAGGTAGGTATGGCTTACAGTATCAAAGCCTGACTGTCAATTATATTAACCTGAATCTGGCAGTTATATTATCCTGAGACTGGCAATTATAAAACTCATATACAGTATATATATATAAAAATAGCATAAATATGTTAATTACATTATCTTGAATCGGGCAGTTTTATATTTATATGGATATAGCAATTCGATATATATATATATATATATGAATCTGGCAATTCTATATATATATAAGTAGCAAGCAATTCTATATATATATAAGTAGCAAGCAATTCTATATATATATAAGTAGCAAGCAATTCTATATATATATATATATATATATATATATATATATATATATATATATATATATATATACAGTACTGTATATGAATCTGGCAATAATATTAGCCTGATTCTGATATTTGCATTATCTTATATCTGGCATTTTATAAACCAAAACTTTGCATATATGTGAGTGACTCCAGAATTTGTATTATAATGCGGAGTATTTCATCGAAGGCTTAATTACTAATATTTATTTCATTTGTTTACAGATGCCTTAATCTGACAATTTATTTATATAAAAGAATGTCTGCTTTTAAATTAGTGATTTAAAAATTTGATGTAAAGTCCTTAGTTTGAATATTGTTTAATTGATAAGTATATTTATGATCATTATTGGCCTGTATTATGAGGTGTAGGAGTAACCTATATGGTTTTGATTGGTCGTTTAATTTCTTGTCTTGATGGATGTGAATGATGTGTAATTATTATTTATTTAGGCTCTATTATTAGTTCAGATTATTTATAGATAGAATAATGTGCAATAGATGGCTCTTAAAACCTGTTAATTATTATATTATTATTACTTGACAATTGTCTCAACATTCCAATTTACTGTCCTCTTACTATAAGTGTTGTTTTAATTAGCACATAAATGATCTTCACGTAATATGGTTTATTTACCCCCATGACAATGCTTCAGTATTTGTAAAGTTATAATTCCCGGTTATTAAGGTAATTAGAGAAATAACAAACCCTGAATATATGAACGTTAAAAGCATTTTGGTATGTTCAAAATATTCTTGTTTTGCAAGAACACTGGCTTACATCTTATGAATATCAAAACCACTTCAAATTTATTGATAGTTCTTTTTCCACTGCCAGTATTGACATGTCTATTGACTGGTCAGGTCGTGGAAGACCCTATGGTGCTGCTGCTATCCTGGGCATAACAATATGCAATGTAAAGTTGAGGTTGTCAATATTGTATCAGGGCTCACTCCTGCTATACTTGTGTCCTATAGTTATCTGGAGATGATTTCGGGGCTTATCGTCCCCCACGGCCCGGTCCTCGACCAGGCCTCCTTTTTGTTACACAATCCCAAGGAAGCAGCCTGTAGCAGCTGTCTATCTCTCAGGTATATATTTACTGCTAGGTGAACAGACTCATCAGGATGAAAGAAACTCTGCCCATTTGTTTCCGTCTCCACCAAGGATCGAACCCGGAACCTCAGGTCTACGAATCCGATGTGCTGTCCACTCGGATGTCAGGCCCCTTTGCTCAGGGGCCTGAAAGGTGCTCAGCAGTATTTGATTATGTGTGTGTGTATATGCATGGTTTCCACAAGCAATATCAACTGTGCAGATGAGTATGGAAATATATGATCAGAAATATATCAATTGACTAATTTGTATCATAATGCTGAGCTCATGGGTGGTAGGTGATTTTTAACACTGATTTTACCCGCTAAGATGTATACTTAAATTTGTTTAATGCATTCATGGATGCTGAAAATTTACATAATCCTGCTATTAATGATTTATTTACTATTACTATAGCTTTATGTCATGAGATAGGAATGGAAGGTCTCATATTGATCATTTTCTTATTGATGATATAACTGGTCACACCTTTAAGTATAAGGCTGTCAGTGATGACAACCTGTCCTGGTATCATCCTGCCATGGCCACCTCCAATATACCTCACTCACAAGTTGCTGCTGCCAAAGATAACATAAACCTCCCTAGAACACACCTAAACGTAGGAAGGCCACTCTTGCTGACCTGGATAAGTTTAAATGCCTGCTTAACCAATACTCACATCATAAGTGATGCAATTGCTTGCAATATTATTCAGTGCAATTTGCATCAGAACAATCTCAAGGACTTTTTCACATCAGTCGTTTCAGTGCTAGACAGTGCAGGAGAAGAGAGTATTTATCTTATAAGCAATAAAAAAGTAGTATGCCTGGTTGGAATAATCATGTTAGGGGAAATTCAAAATAGATCTATCTTTTGGCATAACCTACAGAAAGATGCAGGGTGCCCCAGATCTTTTGGCCTAATCCACAAAAAGATGCGTGGTACTGCAGACGTTTTGGCATGACCTACGGAAAGATGCAGGGGGCCCAGAGACGGTTGGTGGCCCCAGCTCAGGTGTGGCACCAGGGCTCAATATCATCAAGAAAGAGGATTAAGAAAGAGAAAGATAATATTGTGAGATCAAAAGTTGCCGATAATCTTTCAAGGAAAAAGTTTTATAATTTTTTGGGTGAAATTAGAAAAAAAGGTTCATGCAGAGGAGTAACAAAAGGTTTAGATGTTGTCTCCGGGGCCCAATAATATATGAAATGGTTTAAAAGAAAAATCTTTAACATTGTAGAACACTGTGAAGTGCAGGACAGATGAGACTGGAACTGACCTAATTACAGCTGTATGTGAAACCTGCATGGACCCTGCCCCCCCCCCCCTAATGTTAAACACCTGCACACAGTAACCCATGTAATGGTTGAGAAAAATTAAAAAGCTAAACAATAGGAATTATGATATTTTACATAATTATGATATAATACAGTAATATATTATGATATATTACTGTATTTTATTTATTATTTTTGTATACAAGGGTTCTTACATTCTTGTACAGCCAGTAGCACACATAGCTTTATGGGTGAATGTCTATGTGTCTCACAGGCTCTCTCTCCCATGGTACATCACCACCATGTGTCCTACAGGCACACTCTCCCATGGTACATGACCACCATGTGTCTTACAGGCACACTCTCCCATGGTACATCACCACCATGTGTCTTACAGGCACACTCTCCCATGGTACATCACCACCATGTGCACTCTCCCATGGTACATCACCACCATGTGTCTTACAGCACACTCTCCCATGGTACATCACCACCATGTGTCTTACAGGCACACTCTCCCATGGTACATCACCACCATGTGTCTTGACCTTGTCAAGCACAAGGTGAAGCTTGAAAAATTTCAGAGGTATGCCACTAGACTAGTCCCAGAATTAGGAGGCATGAGTTATGAGGAAAGGCTGCGTGAAATACATCTCACGACACTGGAAGACAGAAGAGTAAGGGAAGGCATGATACCTACCTACAAAATTCTCAGAGGAATTGACAGGGTTGATAAAGATTAACTGTTTAACACGGGTGGTACGCGAACAAGGGGACACAGGTGGAAACCTGAGTATCCAAATGAGCCACAGGGACGTCAGAAAGAACTTTTTCAGTGTTAAGAGTAGTTAACAGGTGGAATGCATTAGGCAGTGATGTGGTGGAGGCTGACTCCATACACAGTTTTAAATGTAGATATGATAGAGCCCAGTAGGCTCAGGAATCTGTACACCAGTTGATTGACAGTTGAGAGGCGGGACCAAAGAGCCAGAGCTCAACCCCTGCAAGCACACACACACACAGGGGGCCGGTGGCTGAGTGAACGGCATGCTGGACGCGTAATCCTGTGGTCCCACGTTCGATTCCCGGCGCTGGCGAGAAACAATGGGCAAAGTTTCTTTCACCCTGATGCTCCTGTTACCTAGCAGTAAACAGGTACCTGGGAGTTAGACAGCTGTTGTGGGCTGCTTCTTGGGTGTATGGGTGGGGGGGGGGATTAGAAGTTAGTTACAGTTGAGAGGCGGGCTTAAAGAGCAGAGCTCAATCCCCGCAAGAACATCTAGGTGAATACCCACAAATCAGATCAAATCAAATCAAATATTTATTCAGGTAAGGTACATACATACAAGGTGAGATACACAACGTTGATGGATTTACAGATAGAGCTAGTACATATAATGCCTAAAGCCACTATTACGCAAAGCGTTTCGGGCAGGAAAAACACTAAGACTAAAACTTAATACTAATTGAGATTAAAGTATAAATTGTGTTGAGAAAATAAAAAGATAAAAAAGGGGGAACATGGCAAAACAATAGCAAATATACAATTTGATCAACAAACAGCATTGTTTAAAATAGTAGACATTGGTTGACATTTAGGGGTAAGGTAGGTTACAGGGAGTTAATTAGGTAGTACTTAGTTTTTATTATTAAACTGGTTGAGAGAAGTAGTCTTTAACATGATTGGGAAGGTCATTCCACATTCTGGGTCCCTTGATTTGTAGAGCATTTCTAGTTTGATTAAGTCGTACTCTTGGAATATCAAATAGGTATTTGTTTCTGGTGTGGTGCTCATGGGTTCTGTTACAATCTTCTAGGAAGCTTTAAGGTCGGGATTGACATTACAGTTCAGCGTTTTATATATATAAAATACACATGAGAGAATGTGCAGTAACATAATATCTAACATATTCAGAGATTTGAGTAGGGGTACCGAGTGATGTCTGGGGCCTGAGTTAGATATTGTCCTAATAGCAGCTTTGTGTTGAGTCATTAGAGGACGTACACACACACGCACGCCTCATATCTATCATTACTAAGAGTGTTAATACCTCCCCCCCCCCCTCCAACGAGGCAGCGGAAAGCTGACTGGTAATCCGGATATACGTTGTCTCTCGGGCCAAGGTTGAGACACATTAGAGATATTGATTCTCCTTCGTGCCAGTCTACCCTATTAGTGAAACCACCGTTCTCTAAATTATAGAGAACGGAGATCCGAGAACTATATAGTAGGTAAACTATACCATTCCAGACCTTCCCAGAGACCTTGGAAAGCAAGTCTCACCACGTTATGGTCAGGAATTCCAGTTGGCAGCTGAGTGACAGGAAAAAAACTGAATTTTAATTTTAATTTCTGTCAGTATTTAATTCTGTCGGCCTCTGTCTGTCTCTCTCTCTCTCTACCCATCCACTTGGGGTGGACGGTAGAGCCGGGCCAAGTGTCCGTTGATAAAGGGAACGACTCCAAGTCCCTCGTCTTAAACTGTTGTTGTTAAGACGTCAACTACGGGGTGGAGTGGTAATTAGTTCCAGGACACTGCCGTTATGTGCCAAAAGAACGTGGCACCGCTCTCGTGGTTGTAGGAGCGAATAAAATGGCACCAAGCAAGTTCCTTGCAATGGCGCCTCTCTCTTGTACGCTGTCTTGTACGCCTCAATTACGGTGATGCCCACCCTACCTTCTCTCGCGTGTGTATCCATTACAAACATGAGGCAGCTGTCCTCAACATGAAGCACTGGGAACATTTGTCTTTTCCTGAGGCGAGGCGCCAAGTTCACCATCCCCCTCCTCCCCCTTTCACTGGGGTTTCTTACGCTCACGTGTTGCACTCTTCCTCTCCTCGTCCTTCCCACCTTCCTCAGTCTCACAACAGTTTCCAGGCCTTAGACCCAGATACGCCCACCGCCTGCTCCCCTGTTCCTTTACATTCTGACCCGAAGGGTCCCCCTCCTGGTTCTTTGTCAGGGGTTCCCCTTCTTTCTACCCAGTCTGTCATGTCTCCTGTGTCTTCTTTCTCAACTCCCTTTGATCCTCCTTCCCATCCTTCTCCTCTCTCTCTTAGCTCTCCACGCCGCCTGTCTGTGCAGGCTGATGTCCATCCTTCTCCTAGCGATCATCGTGTTGTTTGCTCTCATTCTTCTTCTGTTGAGACGCTTGAGTCTGTTGCCCAGTACGTTGCTGCTGGAACACCTGCCTCTGAGTTAGAAGCGAAAGCCTGGCTTATCTCCTTCCTCCTCCCCGGCTGGTAAGAAAGCTTCACTTTCATCCTCGCCCCCCCCTACCTCTGACTATCACTCCACCTCTCCCATTTCGGTGGTCGAGCCCCCTGTTCCTGCTTTGGAGGTTTCTTTGGCCCCCGCTACGCTCTCGGTTCCTGCCCTTGCTGAGGTGTGCTCCCTGGTTTCTGCCCCTCCTGCTGTCCTTGACAGTCCCTCTCGGTTGCCTCCTCCTCTGGACCCTGCTCATCTGCCTGTGGTCTGTCCTCCCACTCCCTTCCCTCCATCTTTACTCAGTTTACCTATGCCCCCTATCCCTGACTTTGCTGATCCTGCACTTCTTTGACATGCTGTGTTCCTTTTTAACCTTTTTTCTTCATTGTTCTCTGTTCCTGTCCCTTCTCTTTTTGTCGGTGTCTATTCTTCAATGGAATATTCATGGATATTACGCCAATTTCCATGAATTCCAACTTTTGATTTCACAGTTTTCACTCCTTTGTGTCCGTCTCCAGGAGCCGATGCTTGGTGCTCATCCTGGTCGCTTCCGTGATTATTCCTTTCTCTCCCCCTGCCCCCCCCCCCCTTCAGATTTTGCTGGGGCCAATAACTTTTCTGCTTTTGATTCGTTCTGATGTTCCCTTCATCCCCTTACTTTTTCCATCACCTTCAATGTTCTGTTGCCTGTGTCTTTGTGTGTAAATGGTACACAGTTTGTTCCATTTATCTCCCCAAAAATGTGCCGCTTTCTCTTCCCGATCTTAAACACCTAGTGGACTCCTTGCCAGAGTCTGTGCTCCTGCTGGGTGATTTCAGTTGTCGACATACCCTCTGGGGTGATGTTCTGACAAACAGCCGGGATCGCCTTCTTGAACCGTTCGTCCTCTCTTCTTCCCTGTCTCTTCTGAATTCTGATGAGCCCACTCATTTGGACTCTTGGACTGCACCCTTTCCTGTCTTGATTTTTTTCTTTGCTCGTTGTCTCTTTACTTGAATTTCACATTTCGGGTTCTTGATGACTTCCATGGCAGTGACCATTTCCCCATCCTTGTTACCTTTTTTCTTTTCACCCTGCCCTCTCCTTCCCTAGGTGGCGGTTTGCCGAGGCTGACTGGCATCAATTTACCCTCTGTGCTACTCTCCGACCCCTCCATTTTGCTTCTCCCTCGCGCCCTCCTCCTTTTTCATGACACCGTCTTCAATGCTGCCCTCCACTCTATTCCTCGCTCTACCTCTCAGGAAACATGGAAGTGCATTCCCTGGTGGAATGTGGACTGTGCTTGGGCTGTCTGCTATAAGCGTGCAGCCTGGATGAGACACCGCCGCCGGCAGATGGTTGATTTTTGTCTTTTGTTTCAGAAGGCGAGTTCAGTGGTCCATAGGACCATCTGTACAGGTAAACGTGAGTGTTGGAGGTCTTATGTTTCCACCATTACGTCCGAAAATACTTTGCCGCAGATCTGGAGGGGTACCTACCTTGAGGCTACCTTGAGGTGCTTCCGGGGCTTAGTGTCCCCGCGGCCCGGTCGTCGACCAGGCCTCCTGGTTGCTGGACTGATCAACCAGGCTGTTAGACGCGGCTGCTCGCAGCCTGACGTATGAGTCACAGCCTGGTTGATCAGGTATCCTTTGGAGGTGCTTATCCGGGTATCCGCAAGATAGTGGGTAAGTTTGCTTCTGATGTCTCGCCGGTCCTCCACCTCCGTGATACTCTTGTGGTGGATCCGTTGCACGTTGCGACCGAACTGGGTTCCCACTTTTTGTCTGTTAGCTCTGGTTCTCATCTTCCTCAATCTTTCCTTCTTCGTAAGCTTGTTCTTGAATCTCGTCCTTTAGATTTCTGCACTCATCTCAGCCTTCTCTATAACGATCCCTTCTCTCTCTCTAAACTTAAGTCTGCCCGGTCCCTCTGTGGTTCTATGGCAGTGGGTTCCGATGGTATTCATTATGAGATGCTTCGCCATCTCCCTCTGTGCATGTCTCGGTATTTACTGAGTCTGTATAATCGGGTCTGAGAGTCATCTTCAGTACCTGAGGACTGGCTCGATGCTGTTGTCCTACCCGTCCTCCCTGTTATGTTTCCAGGGTCTCTCAGGACATTCCCTAAGGACGTCCACCCTATTGCCATCATGAGTTGTCTGCAAACTCTTTTGAACGTATGGTTAAAGTTTGTCTGATGTGGTTTTTAGAACACTCACCACCTCTCCCCTTCTTAATTTGGTTTTCGCAAGTGCTGCAGCACAACAGATGTCCTGGCAAACTTGGAGGTCTATATTTGTACTGCTTTTGCTGCGAAGACCTCTGTTGTTGCCGTCTTCTTTGACCTGGAAAAGGCTTACGACACCACCTGGAGATATCATATTCTGTCACAACTTCATTCATCTTGCCTTCGTGGTAATCTCCCTCTCTTCCTCCAAAGCTTTATCTCTTGTTTCTTTTGAGTTAGACTTGGTGCCACTCTCTCTGCCCCTTTTAGGCAATATGAGGGTGTACCCCAAGGTAGTGTTCTGAGTACTACTCTTTTTCTAGTTGCGCTAAATGGTCTTATTTCCTCCCTTCTGGCGTTTTCTTCGCTCTCTATGTCGACGATCTTGCCCTTTCCTGTCGGGATGATGATTCGCCTCTCCTTCAACGGTGGCTTCAACTTGTGATTGATGCCATGTCATCTTGGGCCACTTATCATGGCTTCAAGTTCTCTATGTCTAAGACTTGTGCTATGACTTTTGCTCAGAAGCATGTCGTTCTTTGTCCCTCTTTCGCTTTATGGTCATCCCCTTGTGTTCAGGGAGTCCTTAAGCTTTTGGGGTTAATCTTTGACACTCGTTTGTCTTGGTCGCCTCATATCTCTTACCTCCGAGTTGAATGCTCCGAGACCCTTACCATCCTTAAGGTTTTGTCCCATACTTCTTGGGGAGCTGATAGCCGCACACTCCTCTCTTTACATTCGTCTCTCGTCGTGTCTAAACTCGATTATGGTTGCCCTGCTTACTCGTCTCCTACTCTTCGTCGTCGTGATGCTTTGCACTGTACTGGGTTGCGCCTCAGCTCTGGTGCCTTTCCTTCGACTCCCACCCTCAGCTTGTATGTTGATACTGCCTTCCTATCTTTCCAGGATCGCCGTGATCGCCACTGTCTTTGATATCTTGAACGGTCTTTGCAACATCCTTCCTCTCGCCTGTTGTCATGCTTTGACTTTTATCCCTCCTGTAGTTCCTGTTCTTCATCACCGCCTCCCTCTTTTTCGTCTTGTCTGTATTTAGATGTCACGTGGTGGATTCTTCGTGACCTCCATAATAGTGACCATTTCCCCATCCTTGTCACCTTTTTCTCTTTTCGCCCTTCTCTCTCCTTCCCTAGGTGGCAGTTTGCCAAGGCTGACTGGAATCCATTCACTCTACATGCTACTCTTTCTGACCTCTCCTATCTGCCTCATCGTCGAGCCCTACTCCTTTTTTCATCACACCATATTAGATGCTGCCCTCCACTCTATTCCTTGCTCTACCTCCAGGGGCATGTGGAAGTGCGTTCCCAGGTGGAATGCTGGGTGTTTCGACTGTCCTCTGTAAGAGTGCAGCCTGGAAGAAAGACAGATGCAGACAGACAGCTGTTTTCTTTTGTTTTATAAGGTGACTGCGGTCCGTACGGTTAAACGTGAGAGTTGGAAATCTTTTGTCTCCACCATTACGTCTGATATTCCTCTGCCCCAGATCTGGAAGAAAATCCGTAAGATTGCGAGTAAGTTTGTTCCAGATGTCTCACCAGTCCATCACTTCCATGATTCTATTGTGGCAGATCCTGTGTCAGTCGCCACCGAACTGTCTTCCCCTTTTTCGACTGGTGGCTCCAGTTCTAGTCTTCCTTCATCTTTCCTTATTCGTAAGCACCTTCATGAATCTTGTCCTATAGATTTTCGCATGCATCTCCAGCTTCTCTATAATGATCTCTCTCTCCGAACACCAGTCTGCCCTGACTCTCTGCGGTTCTATGGCATCGGGCTCAGAAAGCGAAACATCTCCTAATGAATTTCACCTCTCTCAATGCATGGTTTCAGTATATACTGAATCTGTTTAACCTTATCTGGCAGTCATCATCTGTCCCTGAGGACTGGCTTCAGGTGGTGGTTTTTCCTATTCAGAAACCAGGGTCTCCAGGGACAGCTGCTAAGGACATCTGCCCCATTCCCCTCAAGAGTTGCGTCTGCAAACTCTTTGAACGTATGTTTAATGTCCTTATGATGTACTTGGAACACTATCGCCACCACTTACCTTCTCAATTTGGCTTTTGCATGTGTCATGACTGATGTTTTGGTGAACATGGTCTATATATGTACTGCTTTTGCTGCAAAGACCTCTGTTGCTGTCCTTTTTTTGATCTGAAAAAGGCATATGACACCACCTGGAGATACCATATTTTGTCCCAACTACATTCGTGGTAATCTCCTCCTCTTCCTACGAAGCTTCCGCTTTAATCGTTCTTTTAGTGATGGTTTGTACCATTCTGCCTCTTTACGGCAATATGAAGGTGTACCCCACAGTAGTGTTCTGAGCACTTACTAATTTTCCTGGTTGCCCTCAATGGTCTTCTTTACTCCCTTCCCTCTGGAATCTCATCAGCTCTCTATGTTGACAATCTTACCCATTGTTGTCAAGGTGATGATTTGCCTTTCCTTCAACGACGACTTCAACTTGCGATTGATGCCGTGTCATCCTGGGACACCAATCATGGCATCAAGTTCTCTACAACTAAAACTTGTGCGATGACTTTTCCTCGGAAGTAGGTCGTTCTTCATCCCCCTTTGTCGCTTTATGGTAATCCCCTTTTGTGCAAAGATTTTGCTAAACTTATGGAGTTAATCTTTGAAACTCGTTTGTTTTGGTCTCCCCATATCTTTAACCTCTGAGTTGGATGCTCTAAGGTCCTTAATTTACTTAAGGTAAGTTATACTTCCTTGGGAGCTGATACGAGCACGCTCCACCTTCATGCTGTCTAAACTCAGGTATGGTTGTCTTGCTTACTCGTCTGGCTCTCCTTCTACTCTATGCTTTCTTGATGCTCTGCATCATAATGGGTTATACCTCAGCTCTGGTGCCTTGCGTTTGACTCCTACCCTAAGCCGGTATGATGAAACAGGCATACTGTATCTACAGGATCGCCATGATCGCTACTGTCTTTGCTACATTGCACAGTCCCTACAACACCCTCCTCACTCTCGCTTATGTCGTACTTTTCCTTAACACTTTTCTTCACACTTCCGCTCCATTTCCGTCTTCACAGATGGGGTCAAAGTCTGCAGATGGTGTAGCCTACTCTGTTGTTTTTCCTGACCACACCTATGTGTCGCCTGCATCCAGAGACTAGCATCTCCACAGCAGAACTTTGTGCTATTTTGTATGCTCTTTGTCAACAGCTTTCTTGTTATCAATTTTCCTTTATTGTTGTAGTTGACTCTCACAGTGCCCTGATGGCTCTGCAGCCCTTTAATCCAGTTCATTCGGTTGTAGTCGAAATTCAACATTGGCTGTTTCTATCTCCAATAGGTTTAAGACAGTGGAATTTTGCCGGTTTCCCAGCCATATTTGTGTGTCCTTAAATGAGCAAGCGAACTCTGTCCCTAAGGAGGCTATCTGCACTTGCCCCATCTCCCTTAAAGGTGTTCCTTATTCTGACTTCTACCCAGTTATTCATTCCTCCATCCTTACCCATTGGCAGGATTGTTGGTCTTCTGTTACTCGTGACAAACTGCATACTCTTGAAGGTAGTGTGTCCCCATGGCCCTCCTCCCATCACCATAATTGGTGGTGAGAAATGGCTCTGATGAGATTACGTATTAGCCATAAATGTTTAATTCATAGGCACTAAATGGAGCGACGTCCTGCTCTTTATTTTCCAAACTGCATTGTCCCTCTTACTGTCGTGCATATCCTTGTTGAATGTCCTGACTTCCAGGAGGCGTGTGTGTCTTGTTTCCTGACTGTCCCTCGTGGTCACTTGTTCCTCGATAGAATCCTTGAGGAATCAGATACCTTTGATATTGTTTGCCTTATGCACTTTTGTTTTCGAATTGGCATCCTTAGTGATATTTACCATTTTTTTATATCCCACACAGTTGATGGTGCTTCGTAGCCTTCCGGGCTTGGTGCCCTCTTTTGATAATTACTTGCGTACTCTTTCTCATCTACATTAATGACATTCCGAATACCTCTCAATACCTCAAGCCAGTTTTATTGGCTGTTTACACAACCCTCATTTTCTCCAATCCTAAGAATTGGCAATATCCAGATTGGTAATAAAGTAGATGGTAAATTCCATGATGTTCTCATTGATAAAAAGCTGAATTTCCAGTGTCACATACAAATTATAGCTAAAAAATATTTTAAAATCACCTGACATTCTTTTCTAAATCAGATATTATGTACGTCACCCTCTACCTTGGTTAAGCTTTATTGGCCTCTCGTCTGTCCTTATCACAATTTTGGTATCATTGCCTGGGGTTCTCCCTAAATTATCTATGATCCCTAATTACTCAAGACAAATCATCAATTAGAACAATAACAAACTGAAGTCACAGACAGCATTCCGTCCCTTCCCCTTTCTTAAATCTAAATCATTGAATATTTTAGATATTAAGTCTAAGTCACTTCACACCCTATCAAGTGCAATATATATATATATATATATATATATATATATATATATATATATATATATATATATATATATATATATATATATATATATATAATGTCGTACCTAGTAGCCAGAACGCACTTCTTAGCCTACTATGCAAGGCCCGATTTGCCTAATAAGCCAAGTTTTCCTGAATTAATATATTTTCTCTAATTTTTTTCTTATGAAATGATAAAGCTACCCATTTCATTATTTATGAGGTCAATTGTTTTTTATTGGAGTTAAAATTAACGTAGATATATGACCGAACCTAACCAACCCTACCTAACCTAACCTAACCTATCTCTATAGGTTAGGTTAGGTTAGGTAGCCGAAAAAGCTAGGTTAGGTAGACGAAAAACAATTAATTCATGAAAACTTGGCTTATTAGGCAAATCGGGCCTTGCATAGTAGGCTGAGAATTGCATTCTGGCTACTAGGTACGACATATATATATATATAATATATATATATGTCGTACCTAGTAGCCAGAACGCACTTCTCTGCCTACTATGCAAGGCCCGATTTGCCTAATAAGCCAAGTTTTCCTGAATTAATATATTTTCTCTAATTTTTTTCCCATGAAATGATAAAGCTACCCATTTCATTATGTATGAGGTCAATTTTTTTTTATTGGAGTTAAAATTAACGTAGATATATGACCGAACCTAACCAACCCTACCTAAACTAACCTAACCTATCTTTATAGGTTAGGTTAGGTTAGGTAGCCGAAAAAGTTAGGTTAGGTTAGGATAGGTAGGTTAGGTAGTCGAAAAACAATTAATTCATGAAAACTTGGCTTATTAGGCAAATCGGGCCTTGCATAGTAGGCTCAGAAGTACGTTCTGGCTACTAGGTACGACATATGTCTATATATATATATATATATAT